>NW_027184641.1:70000-97500 GCF_032405125.1 Capricornis sumatraensis
CCGGGAACCGGAGGAAAAGGACCGGGCACGCGGCCGGGCCCCCAGGAACACCAGCGCGGGATCCCACCGCCACCCGCACGCGAGGGCGGTCCCGCGACGCCTGGGGCGCCGGCCGGCCCCGGCCATCCCCGGAGCGTGGCCCACGACCCGGCCCCGCCGCCAGGGCCGGCGAGCCGTCCACCCGTCTTCCGCCATCCACACGCGACAGATCCGTCTCCCATCTGAGTCTGACCCCCGAGGCTCGACATCCCGGGGACAACGCTCTCGAGCGAGGCGGCCCAGACCGTGACCGCACGCCGCCACCAGCTGCGGCTCGGGGGGCGAGGGCGGGCGCGACGGGCTCCCCCTCACCACCAGCTGCGGGGCCGGGGAGGCCGAGGCCGACCGGGCGTCGCGCCCCGACACAGCCCCCCCCCTTCCCCCAGGGCTCGCACCACGGGGGGCCGGCCGCACGCACACGGCCCCCCACCTGCCGGACGCCCGGCGGGGCCCAGCGGGACCCTCCCCCGACTCGGAGGGGGGAGGCGCGGGCCGCGGTAGGCAACGAGCGGCACACGGCCCCACCGCGGGGCCGGGGGAGTTCTGCTCTGCCCACGTGCTCTGGCAGTCGCCACGGTGGCCACTGCGCACTCGGGAGGGGCAGCGGCTGGGGGGTCCGGTACCCCAAGGCTCCCTCTCGGATCGCTAGAGAAGGCGTTCTCCCCGAGGGCGCGCCGTCCCTCACCCGGACCGTGTCGCCTTCGGGCCCACGGAGGCGCTCCACGAGCCACCAGTCCTCAGCTGGGTGGGAGGGGCCTGCGGTACAGGGGAGCGGACCACCACACAGGAGCGTGTGCGCGGTCAGGGCCAGAGCGGAGCCCGCGTCCCGCCCCCTGCAAGGCCTCATCCGCCAAGGCCTCCGCGACGAGGGGAACAGGCACGCCTCTCCCTACCGCCTCGACCCCCCCCCCAGAGAGAGCCACTCACGGGACACACACGCCACCGTGGCGGGGACCCGAGGGGGACACCGGGTTAAGGGAAACGACACCACCACTCGGCCTCAGGCACCTGAGGGACGACCTGGAGCGCTCCAGGGGCACCACCGAGGGTCACACGAGGCACGCTCACACACCCGCGTGGGGTGCGCAGCGCGGCGTCGGCGGTGGCACAGCCCTCCCCGCCACAGGGAGGGCCGCTCGCCGGGCACACGCCGAGAAGGCGAAGCGAGAGCAATCTGCTGTGTCAGAAGACCAACGGCCCCCACTGACGCCCCAAGGCAAAGGAGACCGAAGATCAGGGCCAGAAGCCACACCCAACCCCTGCCTTCCTCACCCTCCCTGATGGGCAGCGAGGGGGGGAGAAGACAAGCGAGGGGCCCCGCGGACAGACCGAGAAGAGCAGACGCGTTCACTGGGAACGCCCGTCCCTCGTCTGGCACGGCTTAGGCTCGGCCCGGGAGAACACGACCACACCACATCGATCTGTTGAGCCAAGGTGGAGCGGGGGGGAGGCACGGTGAGGACAGTCACCAGAGGGGCCCGCTTTAAGCCTCGCCGGCAACCTCCGCCCCCCCCACCTCGCCTCAGGCGAGAGCGGCCGACGACCCCCAAGAGGAGAACGCCTGACACGTGGCACGGAGCCCACAGGGCGGGGGTCGCCCCAGCCGCAACCAGGTGCCCACAGCGGGGGCGAGGGATGCACAGGGTAGAAGACCCACGCGCCACCTCGCCCCGCCACCCTCGGGTCGCCCAGAGACCGGAGGTGGCACCAAGGGTCGGGTCAGCCAGACGACACCACACAGGAGCCGGCGCACAGGCCCAGGCGGGCGGCTCCAGCGGCAAGGGCCGAACCGGGCACCAGCTGGCGGCCCAGAAGCCCAGAGCCCCGCGTGCGTCCAGAGACCCACAGTCCTCGGTGGCAGACACCAAAGGAGACCGTGTCAGCACTTATCTGGTGGCAAAAAAGGCCTATTAAGGGCGACGAAATGACAGCAGCTGACAGCGGAGCACATCGACGACGCGCAGGGAGGGCCCCCGGAACCTTGTCCCGGCCACCTGTCCCCAACGCTGCCCCATAAACACCAGGCCCCGAGCTCTCTTGGGGGGGGGGGGTCATCTGGTCGACCGGGAGGGGGGAGGGGGCGCGTGGTGGCCAAAGCGGGGGCGCGGGCACCAAGGGGGGGCGGGGGGGAAGCTGGCCGAGGACGCCCTCCCCGCCTCGTCCACGCGGGCAGGGGTACCGGTCCGTCCGAGTCTCCGAACGGGGATTTGGCTTCGATGTGCAAAAGGAAAAGAGAAGACAGAACCGTCAGCGAGGCGCTTCCCACGAGACGAGCGGGCCCCGACCAGGGACCGCGCCCGGGGCCCGGACCGTCCTAGACGGGGCACCCAGGACGGCCCGAGCCGGCCCCCACCTCCCGACTGGGATTCAGGGAGCCGGAGAGGGGGGAGCCAAAGTCGCGTCCGACGACCGAGACCCACGAGGGCACGCCGAAGGGTCGAGCGCGCCCTCCCCGGCCACCCGCGGAAGCAGGGTCCGGTCCATCCACGTCTCCGGACCCGTCAGGACTCTGACAAAGAAAAAGCATGTGTGCCGGGAGACGCCTCGGGCGACCGGACCCCACGGGGGGACCGCACACGCGCCTCCCCCGCTCAACCCTCGGGTTCCCCCACCTCCGGAGTGCCACGCGGAAAACACCTCGGGCAGAAAGGACCCGAGGGCCCGGACCCTGGCGCGCCCTCCGGCGACCTCCAAGCCACCGTCTGGGCCGGTCCCCACCTCCGGAGCGGGGCCGAGGGCGAAGCAAACGCTCCTGAGGGCGAAGCAAACGCTCCTGAGGGCGAAGCAAACGCTCCTGAGGGCGGCCCAGGAGGCGTCCGGACCGCCGAGCCCGAGTCCAGGCGCTCCGGGCAGGGAAGACCCTCTCCCCGCCCACCGCGGCGGCCCGGCCCAGGCAGGGTCCGGGCGGTCCGTCCCCGTGGCCGCAGGGGCACGGGGAGATGCTGGTCGACCCGGTCAGGCCGCCCCGCGAGCCGGCTCCGGGGCGCCGCGACGGTCACCCTCCTCAGAAACCTAGAGAACCAATCTCCGGCGACAGCGGGACTGTCCCTAGGCCTCGGCGCCACCGGGACTGTCGCCGCCAGCGTCGCCGGTGTCTGAGAGCTCTGCCTCGGGCCCAGAGGCTGAGTCACAATCCTCCTGAAAGGCCTCGCCGAAGCTCCAGAGGGGAGGGACAATATACAAGCGGCCGCCAGGTGGCTCCTGACAAGCGACTCGAACGTCCCGAGGACGGGTCGCTGTCGCCGGCCGCCGGGGACGCCACCGCGCCGGCCGCCCAGACGCCCGAGCTCGGCCCGGAGCCTCCGCCGCCGAGCGACGCGACGCGACGCGACCCCGGCCGCAGAGGAAGGGAGAGACGCTGGGAAGGATCTCCTCAGGAGGCTGCCACGAAGGAGACTCACTCCCCCACGCGACTCCGGGGTGCTGGGGGGGACATTCCACGGAGACGCCGGCGGGCGGTGGGGGCTCGGGGCGGGGTCGGCGGAGAGAGGGGCACCAGCGGCATCGCAGACTCCCCCGGCCCCCCTCCCCCGAAAGAGAGAGGGAGGGAGGGAGGGAGGGAGGGAGGGAGGGAGGGAGGGGCCGGCAAAGCGAAACCAGGCGAGCGCTGCTCGGAGAACAAAGCAGGACTTTGGAAAGCAGACACAGACACGCGAGCCCAGGAGCAAGAAAGGAAAAGGAGGAGACACACTCGGAACCCCCAACAAGAGAAGGCACCACTCAACCTGGGTGGAGACCGTGACAAAGTCCGAAGACAACACACCCAAGCACGCGCCGGTGGGTGGGGAAAGTGCACCTGAGGTCAGGAGAACATGGATTTCAAAGTCACTGAACTGGCCACAAACACCAGAACGGCAGGCGGGCGGGAGGGCGGGCGGGAGGTCTGGGGTGGCAGGGCTGCGGGGGTGGGGGTTGGGAGGGGCGGGGCGGGGGGGCCTGGGGTGCGGGGGCGGGGGGGGGGTGGCGGCTGAGGGGCGTGGAGGTGAGGAGGACCGGACCGAGTCGATAGGGATCCACTAAATAAACCCCGTGTTCCATGACAACAGCCAGTTACATGAATACATAACTTTTTGAAGCAGATCAGAAAGGAAATGAAACAGAACCACCAGGCAGGAAAGTCAAGTCATAGAACTGCTCCGGCTGCTTAAAAGTCAGAGAGAGGGAGAGGGAGAGGGGGAGGGGGAGGGAGAGGGGGAGGGGGAGGGAGGGGGAGGGAGAGGGGGAGGGGAGGGGGAGGGGGAGCGAGAACGCAGACACATGCGCATATACGCGTGTCCATATGTATACGCACGCGTATTCGCGTCTATATATACGCGCACACGTGGGTATAAACAAACACGTTCAAAGGGCATGCTCACATACACGCATGTGTCTGTGTGCGCACGTGTATGCCTAGGCGTTTCTACTGTGCGTGTATGCTTGCGTGTATATACGTAGACACAGGCATATAGACACAGACGTCCACGGAGATACACAGGCACGAATACACATGCTCATATGTGCAGATACGTCGGTATCCATAAACACATACATATACGGGGAAAGCGCAAGCATATTGCAAAAGGGGCTTTTCTGTCCAAAACGGATCAAGGCGTCAGACAACTCAGCCTCCAAAAGGGAAACGACCCCCGATGAGCGAAGTGGGCAGGCAGGGGGCCCGAGCAGACACCTTCCTCCCAAAGAAAGGGAGAACAGACAGACACCCAGAAGCACAAGGTAGAAAACACATCAGCGGCAGGGCTGGGCTGGGCTGGGCTGGGTCTGCCGGGGGTGGGGGCGGGCTCGCGGAAGCACCCCGGGGCGTTTATCTGGACAAGGATCCTTCTCCTTCGGAGGGGAAAGGCCCAGGGGCTGGAATCGCAATCGCGACAGCAAGTTCGAACCACGAGAAGACAGTGGCTCCTGATCGGTCGAACGCGTCTTTGCTGCCGCTGAGGAACATGTGGGCGGACTCAGAGAGATCACATCTCATCCCCTGGGGCCTCCCAGAGAGAGAAACCACATCCCTAGGGAAAAGAGTCCTGCGATTCCCTCGGAACACTCCACCAAAGAGTCCCCCTTCGACCCAACCCAGCCACTCCACGGAGTGCCCACGGAGGGGACAGAGAAGATACGGACATGTGTATGTGTGGGATCGACCCCCATACCTAGGTAGACATCCGTACACACAGAAGGAGAGAGCTCTCTGTCTGTGTGCCTACGCCTGTATCTATTCACACACACACACACACACACACACACACACACACACACACACACAGAGGAATGGGACTCAACCACCAGAAGGGAATGAAATCTCACAGTCTGCAGGAACTTGGAGAGACCTTTAGAGGGGATGATGCTCAAGGAAATACCTCAGAGCCGTCGTTTCCACGCAGTACCTACCAAACGATACACCGTGAACACAACAGAACCAAAGAGAAACAGGCTCCTAAGATACCACCACGGAGCACATGAGGGGTGGCCCGAGGAGGGAGCGGGGGACACGGTGGCGGGGGGTGGGGTGGGGGAGAGAACGAGTGAACGAGCGCCACCGGTGAGGGAGACAGATGAAGCGGTGCCACCTCCCACTTAGGAAATCCATGAGTCACGGGCACGTCACGACACCAGATGTCATCTGCCGTGACACCAGGTGGTGACGGACGGTCCCTCACTAGACGTATCCTGGCGATCGCTGTGTCAGGCGCTACACTCGAAGCCATCGTCGGTACAGCTGAAAAGGAACGGGGGAACAGAACACGAAGAAAAAAAAAAAAAAAAAAAGGAAAGGAAGCAGGACGGGAGGAAGGAAAGAAGGCGAAAGGAAACGTTGGCAGTCAGTCAGAGGTCCGTTTGAGAAGAGTGGGACCTGCGTGTGTGTGGAGCGGCGGGGAGTGGGGAGGCGGGGAGAGAAACTAGGGTGAGTAGGAGGACGGGGAGCAGGAGGAGGAGAAAGAAAAGGACCGATGGCCTCGAGGGGGAGGGGGAGATCAAGGATCCAAGGAGTGGACAGGAAGGTCAGGTGAGTGCCATAGGGAAAGGAAACGAAGCCAACCCACGAACACCCTCCCCACGGTGGTTGCGTTCAGTCCAAGATCAAGATGTGGGTAGCACGGTGTCCTCCAGCGCACGGGGACGCACAGGCCTGCCTTGGCGTGGGAGTTCAGGATCAGCCTGAACGCTGAAGCCGTTCTGTTCATCCACGGCTGGCACGTACCATGGTCCCACGACATTCACACATCCTAGCAAACCATCGAAAGACTCTCACTCACTCGCCATGAAACACGTAGAGAACAGAAAAGGAGGGACCCGATGGTGGCTGGCTGGCTGGCTGGCTGGCTGGCTGGCTGGCTGGATGACCATGAGAGTCTGAGGATGGAACCCATGGACAGAAAAGCATCCGATTCCCTTGGGTCAAGAATCGGTCTCGCCTTCTGTGCCTGGTGTCCTTCCTACGTCTGGAGGATTCCCTCCCCCCCCCCCCCCCCACCCCGCTCCCAGCTCGAAGGTGCTCTCAAGGTCCCCGCCGGCACGCTCTCTTCGGAGCGCCCGTCTGAAGGGGAACGTTCTCTTCCACGTCCCCGCCCTGAGACCGCTTCAGCCTGGCCCGCCCCTCCACCCCCGCCTGCCTCTCTCCCTCCTGCTCCTCCTCCTCCTCCTCGGAACTCCTGAGCGCTCCTCGCCCCGGCCTCTCACCCCACACGGTGGCGGTGTTGGCCTAGGTGTGCTCAGGCGCCTCCTCCCCGCATCCCAGGGGACTGCCGCTGTCTCTCGACTGCGTCGTCCTGGGACCATGTGTTTCCCGGCCTTTTCTGCGGGTGGGGGAGACCCGGACGGGCCGGGGCCAGGCGGGGGTGTGGGGGAGCCTGCATGCGGGGGGAAGGGTGGGGGCAGAGAGGAGGAGGAGGGGGAGGAGGGACGACACGACTCCCCAGTGCCAGTGTGTGCCTGTGGCCCGGGAAACAGAGGACGCACCGGGCTGGCTCCGAAAAGGGGATCGGTCCCGAGATCGGGCACGTTTGTTCTTTGCAGAGGCCCTGCAGGTCGAACAGGCAGGGGCAAGGATTGGGCTTCCCGCACGGAGAACTGTTCACCCATCGTGGAAACAGGCGTCTGTCACACCGGGGCTTCGGCTCTCGGTGCGATGTCCACGAGCCGTAGCCACTGAAACGTGCGCGCGCTGGAGCCGGCGCCGTGCAGAGGGCGATCTCATCCGGCTCCTCGTGTCCTTCCAGTGAGTAGGCCCGGATCTCGGGGAGAACAGAAATCCAGAGAGCTGCATGAACCTGACCGTCACGCTTTCAGAAGCCAAGGGAACCAGAAATGAGGTTCACTCGCGTGTGGGTCTGTCTCTCCACGGGACGAATCCTCTCTGTGAGCAGATGAGGGTTCCGGGGGCCCCGTGGAGCAGAGAGGATAGACCGTTCCCTCAGGCCCCCTGCTCCTCCCATGCACGCGCACGCTCCCCAACGGTCGGTCCTAGGAACAGCCTGCCCCAGAGGAGCGTGCTGGCCACCACCCACCTCCACGGAGACGGAGACGGCAGTGTCCGTCCGCGTCAGTCATCCTCGTCCAGAGTCCCCGGGCTGCGTGCCCTCGCCTTCACGCCTGGCGCCGTCCGTTCTGTAGGTTTGTGTCGAACCTGCCCGGAGCCCTGTGCCATCGTCCCGGATCAGGGGTTCGGTGGAAAACACCCCGTCCCCCCGCCTCATCGGCAGGTGGATCCTTCACCACTGGGCCACCAGGCAGGGAAGTCCCTTCACAGCCTTCTAAAAGCATCTACCCTGAAACATTCCATGTCGTCCTCCAAAATCACTGGACCATCACGACTGAAATGAAGGAAACTATGTGAGTTCAAGAATGTCTTCACTCCTCAGTGCTTCTTGCTTTAGAACCACGAAGGCATCTCTCTCTCTCTCTCTCTCTCTCTCACACACACACACACACACACACACACACACACACACAGAGGGGGCTCATCGTCCAAAAGAAACCAACTGTTGTGTTTAATCCATCCCCTTTGTTGTGGCCGTTGTGCCATCGCTAGTCAAAGAAGCTGATCTCATGTGGAATCCGATGTCTTCTCTAGGACACTTCAAGAAGCAGCAAGAGTGCCGGTTTGTGAGAAACGAAGGTCAACCCGTCACGATGCGATCCCTTTTCCTGGCCTGATCGTTCAGAAACTCTCCCATCCCAAGCGGGGGACGTCAGGATATCCATCTTGAGTTTGGGACTGGGGCTTCCCCGGCGGCTCCGTAGGAAACCATCCCGTGCCCGCGCAGGAAACACGGGTTTCATCCCCGGCCCGGGAAGATCCCACGTGCTACAGAGCCACGAAGCCCATAGGCCTCGCCGATGGAATCTGTGCTCTCGATCCTGGCCGCTGCGAGCGCTGAGCCCACACCCAGCAGCCAGTGAAGCCCACGTGCCCCAGAGCCCACGCTCCCCAAGAGGAACCACAGCCACGAGAAGCCCAGACACACAAGCGCAGAGCGGCCCCCTCCTCCACGGAGAGAGAACGGCTCGCACGGCAGTGAAGGCGCAGCACACCCCCACAGACATCAAAGACATCCCGTGATTCGAAAGCAAGACGGGCTCTAGGATGGGATGCCGTCGGCCAAGACCTCGTCCTATCCCTCGGGAAGCTCGCTGACTCTGCGGTAGAGGAGATCAAGAGACCGCCGCTCACCGTGCCATCGGAAGTGTGGGAAGCTCTCCCTACAGTGCTGAGAGCCCAGTGGAGACGTGACCCGTGGGGACCGTGAGCGTGCCTGTTCTCGTGAAGAAGTCCTTCCCAGTCCGGGCTCTGGAGATCGGCCTGCAGACAGTGGACGGCCATCCCTCTCGGCTCCCTGCAGGCCCACGGGTCCGGGCGTGCTGTGCCCCCAGCATCTGCTCGCATCTTCTGGGCCCGTCTCCCCCATGGTGCTCCACTCGCTTTGAATCCTTCTCCCCTCTCGTCTGACATGTTTTCTTTCCTGTTCGACTCTTTCCGGCTCCCCAGGCACCACTTCGCATCGTTCTTCTCTTCTCATCGCACTCGTCTCGTGGAAAGAATTCCACGTATCTCTGCCCTGTGCCCCAAGGAGTCTGTCATCGCTCCATTCATCTGGGGATGGACTGGCACGCAGGCAACCCCGGCCCACGAAAACCGTGGTTCCGTGTGGATGGAACGACTCGCCGACGACCGCAGGGGGCTTGTGGACGTGGACGGCTGGCACCGGGGAGTCGTCCTGCGGACACACCCTCGGGCACCATCGCGTTCGCGGGAGCGTTTGGGTTGCCGTCGTGGTCGCCGCCGTATTCCCTAAGACGTGTGCGGTCGCACTGGATTCCGACGGCGTCTATTGGAAAAGAATGGATCGTTCCCCGGATCCCCTCCGAAGGACTTCGAAAAGAGTCGTGGTCGAGACATGATCGATCTTTCCAACACTCTCACTTCTGGGTAGACATCTAAAGAAAAGAGACACAGAATCTAAATCTCAGAGAGACATCTGCACTCCCATGTCCACGGCAGCATCAGTCACACGGGTCAAGAGAGGGAAACAGCCCGAGTGTCCATCAAGGGAAGAAGAGGGAAAGAAGACACACGATCCAGATAGAGATCGATCGATAGGTAGACATAGATGTCCCACGGAGCCACAGGAACGAACACATTCTTATCTGGTGATAGCATGGATGTGACTTAGGGCGTGATGCCAAATGAATAAGTCAGGTAGAGAAAGAAAAAGACTTTCTCGTGCCACTTACATGCCATGGATGGCCATCAAAAAAAAAGAAAGAAAGAAAGAAAGAAAGAAAACGATCATCACAGAGCGGCTGGGGGAGGGAGAAATGGGAAGATATTGCATTGATGTAAGGGGGAAAGAAAAAAAAAAAACCGACTTCACGGATAAGGTACATCTGTACTGTACACGTCACAACGAGCACGGTGATTCTAATGAACAGCATTATTATGATCGTATGATACTATTCGGAGAAGGCCATGGCACCCCTCTGCAGTCCTCTTGCCCGGAAAATCCCATGGACCGGAGGAGCCTGGTGGGCCGCAGTCCACGGGGTCGCTAACAGTCGGACACGACTGAGCGACTTCCCTTCCACTTTTCACTTTCACGCCTTGGAGAAGGACATGGCAACCCACTGCAGGGTTCTTGCCTGGAGAATCCCAGGGACGGGGGTGCCCGGTGGGCTACCGTCCGTGGGGTCGCACAGATTCGGACACGACTGAAGCGACGCAGCAGCAGCAGCAGCAGCAGCAGCAGCAGCAGCATGATCATCTGAGAAAGTTGCCATGACAGTGGACATGAATCACTCTCCTCCCGTCCAATGGCAGAAGGAAATGGCCACCCACTCTAGGATTCTTGCCTGGAACTGTCCACGGATGGAGGAGCCTGGTAGGCTACAGTCCGTGGGGTCGCAAAGAGTCGAACACGACCGAGTGACTTCACTTTCTTTCACATCCAGTCATGATCTGTATGGGTTGTGAGAAAGCTATGAGCTACCGCTTGGGTGGTCATTATTCTTCTGCAACATACAGGTGCCTCTTGTCCCCATTCTGTACACATGAGAACGGAGGATGTCATATGTCCTTCACGGAGGAAATGATATTTCAATACACCTGGAAATTAAACACATAAAATCACCTAGTTGTCTTGTCTTTCCATGAAGAGTCAGTATCGGCTGCGCTAAAAAAAAAAAAAAAAGAAAAGAAAAGAAAAGAAAGAAAGAAAGAAAAAGAAAGCTTTCTTTGGGGGTCTTCGATATGGCCATGCAGGGACACAGGTTTGAATAAAAACCGGGGGAACGTTCCCCAGGAAAGAGTCGGGGGCTTAGAAAGCTGAAGCTCCGTGAGGTTGTAAAGCGACCCGAGAGCAATGAGGATGGACTGTCACGCAAACAAGGGACCGTCTCTTCTTCCAGGGTCCATAGACGGTCACCAGTGAGGCAGGGAAAGGGGAGGGTGTGTGGGATAGGGGTCTTGAATGTCGGGAACACTGTTTCGAGGATCCGGAGGCCTCTGTTCCCCAGGAGGTGCTCCGAGTTTCCAGACTGAGACACAGACCTCTTCCTCCATGGCCCGCCCCTTCTCTATTTTGGGGCGCTCTCTTGGCGATGCTGACTCCACTTTGATTTTCCTGTCACATGTCATCCCCTTTTGCATTCAAAGATACCATTCCATCATGGAAACAAGAGACCTGGTTTATCTCTTTAGAGAGGATTCGAATGAGACAGGATCACTATCCGTGGCGTGGTTTCGGGCACGAACGACCCACACGGGGATCCATGCCACATCTCTCTTTGCCATAGAGAAAGGCTGTGTATGGCAAATGATGCCACGGGATCGGCGAGTTCCTCGGGCTCAGCACTCTCTCGACTTGGCTGCGGTTTTGGTTTTGTTCCCTTCCGTGTTTGCTCGCTTGCTGACCCGCACGTTCTCTCCGGATAGGGCAGCCCATCGAAGCGGAAACACAATCCAGTCTGTGTGGATCCTATTCACGCATCCGATGGGGAGATCAACGACCTCTACGTGGATCCATACACATGGCCGTGTTGGGTTCAGGAGGACCCTTTGGTGTTTTCTGGGTGCGCCCTTTGTTGTCCATGAGCTCACGTGCCTTTCGGGGACATGGCTGATGGAGACGGACACCAAGCAGCAGGGCAGCGAGCTGGCGTCTCGGCCTAGAGCGGTTTCCCAAATGACATCTCAGAACCAGGGCTGAGACAGCCATCCCTCCCCGGGCCCCCCTCGTCGCCGGGGAGGGGTGGGGTGGGGTGGGGGTGGGGGGTGTGAGGTTGGGGAGATGGGGGTGGGAGCCGGGTCCGGGTGCGCGCACGCACGCGCCTGTGTGTGTGAGTGGGGGGGGGGGGGGGGGGCGGGGCGGGGAGGAGACGGGACTGGGCTCGGGGTTGGGGGTGCCCGAGGTGAGGGGACCGTCCCGGTCCCCCTGAGACGTGAAGGCAGGTTCTGTCCCGCTGAGAACTCCCTGCCTTCAGGGGCGCGCGAGGGGAGCAGGTTTCTCTCCAATCCATTTAGTAAACGGTTTTGAAACAGTTTCCAGACAAAAAGTATCACACAGTTATACACAACATGTCTACTTGTACTTGCCGGGGCCAGCGTGAGGAACTCCGCCCATGGCAAAGGTCACGAGGAAGGAGGCTTGGCACACGCAAAGGCGTGATCAGGCCTCCGGAAACCCCCCCGTTCCCGAGCATCTACCCCCAAAGCCAGAGTCTACCTAGAAAGGACGCGTCTCGTGGGTTGGTTAGGAATGACATGGGTGAAGGGTTTTTCACGTGTCGGGCCAATCATGACGGCTCATCCCCGGCCCTGGGTGTGACGAGGGCGTCTCAGGTCAAACCTCTCTGCTGACAGACCGGCTCGCGTGACAGGGTCATCCGCACTCCCGCCACGACGCACACGAGTGTCGACGACCTCTCCACCGTAAACAGCACAGAGAGTCTGGGAGTCTTTGGAGAGTCTTCGTGAGCACAGGGCTTTTCTCACGGTGGTCGAGTCCACGATTGCCGCCAGGCCTCCATAGCCTTAGGCACCTGGGAATCTATGAATCCGTGTCGTTGGAATATAGAAAAGGACATAGAGTCGTTTGGAAGGGGAGCAATACTGGACTCTGTGAGTCCATGAATGTTCTCTTTTGGAATAGATTCCCTGTCCTTTGGGATCCAGCCCTGTGTCCTTGCTATGTAAACATGTCACTCGATCACTCTCTTAAGCCTAAAGAGACCTTCAGGGCACCATGGGGGAAAGGGATTTCATGTGTTGGGCTGATGGTTGCTGCTACATCTCCATGTTCCCTGCCCTTAGAGTGAATCTAACTAGCATAGAGGAGACATAAGGATTCACCTTTCAGAGGAATCATGTGACCTTTGGGTTCAACCCATTCCTTTCTTGATTGGAACTCACGACACCCTCACCCTACAGGCATGTACCTTTATCTGGAGGGTGGTGCCTGGTTTAAGAAAAAAACACCCTTGGAACACAGAAGTGTTTTGGGGATCAGAAAGAAAGGATCATCACATGTCAGCAGGCCTCACGGCCAGAAGATGATGTCATATCCCTGAGACCCCTTTTTTTTTTTTTTTTTTTTTTTCGTACATGTATGTGAAGCACCTGATTTTGAGAAAGGTCGGGACTCCTGGCCCCCACGTGACTCTGTAGTCATCCCTATATGTCACCAAAGGTAGAGAGGCAAACCCAACACGAAAGAAATCGGATCCGTCTCCGGAAAGACCGATACCCCCATGTCGCTTCTTTCTTGCTCCCCGTTTCTCTGGCTGAATTCCAAGTTATTCAGCCTCTTTTCCTCCACTCATTTTCCTACGACACTATCCGTTTCTAATCTCTCTATATCTCTGTCATTAAATACGTGTTTATCCAAGGACGCCAACACCGTCCCCACCTTCGAATTCCCTGGATCCAACGGGGCTGGACCCGGGCAGGAGGCGGCGTGTGGTGGTGTGTCTGGGGCATGCGCAGGTGGTGCCGCGTGGGTGTATGTGTGTGTGGGGGGAGGGGTAATGTGTGTGGTGTGTGTATAGGTTCCACGTGAGGCCGAGTGTGTGTCGGGTGGGCACCATGGGTGTGTGCGTGTGGGATGCGCCTGTGGGTGTGGGCATGGCCGGAAGGGGGTGGGGCGTGCAGAGACAGTGGCCCAGAGACACAGCCAGGCAAAGGACAACGCAGTGTGTGTGTGTGTAGGGGGTAGGGGGGAGTGTGTGGTATGTGGCCTGTGCGAGCGGGGTGTGAACGGGCTGCGTGTGTGTGTGTATGTGTCTGGGGTCGGGATGTGTGTGTGCGCAGCGTGCAGGCGGGGTGTGTGTGCGGGTATGCGTGTGGCGTGTAGGGTGCCGCTGTGGGTGTGGGTGTGGGTGTGGCCTGTGGGTCTGAGGGGCGGTGGCGCAGAGACAGAGGCCCAGAGACACAGCTAGGCAAAGGACAACGCAGTGGGGGGGGAGGGGGGGGGCTCGTGAGGCGGCTTGCAGGAGGGGTGGGGGGTGGGATGTGTGTTCGGGCATGTTGTGTGCGATCGTCGCGGGGTGTTTATGGGCGGGGGGGTGGGTGTGGCGTTGGAAGCGGGGCTGGGTGTGTGTGGCCTCAGCGTGTGGTGTGTGGGCAGAGCGAGAGAAGAGGAGAGGTGGAGCATCACAGCCAGGCCAAGGACAACGCAGTGTGTGTGTGTGTGTGTGTCTGGGTTCGGGATGTGTGTGTGTGCTGTGCGTACGCGGGGTGTGTGTGCGGGTATGCGTGTGGCGTGTAGGGTGCACCTGTGGTTGTGGGTGTCCCGGGGAGGGGCGGCGTGGCACAGAGACACAGCTAGGCAAAGGACGGTGCAGTGTGTCTGTGTGTGTGTGGGGGGGGGGGGTGCGGGAGAGGTGGGGGTGCGGGGTATGTGTTGGGGCATGGTGTGTGCGGGGGTGGGGGGTTTAATGGGCGGGCAGGTGTGTGTGGCGCTGGGGGCGGGGCGGGGTGTGTGTGTCTACGCATGTGGTGTGTGGGCAGAGACAGAGGAGAGGGGGAGAGTCACAGCCAGGCCAAGGACCACGCAGTGGAGGGGGGGGGAGGGGGGGCTGGGGCGGGGGGGAGGGGGGGCTGTGGGGGGAGGGGGGGCTGGGGCGGGAGGGGAGGAGTGTGCGGTGTGTGGCAATCGTGGGCGGGGTGCAAACGGGCTGGGTGTGCCTGTGTCTGGGGTCGGGATGTGTGTGTGCACTGTGTGCAGGCGGGGTGTGTGTGCAGGTATGCGTGCGGTGTGTGGTGCGCCTGCGGTTGTGGGTGTGGTGGAGGGTGGGTGGCGCAGAGACACAGCTAGGCAAAGGACAGTGCAGTGTGTGGGGGGGGCGGGGGGGCGGGAGAGGTGAGGGGGCGGGGTTCATAATCTGAAAGGTGAAAGGCACAGGGACGCACGGACGCACCCACCCACCCACGCACGCACGCACGCAGGCAGGCACCCAGCCACGCACCCACCCACCCACCTGCCCACGCACGCACGCGTCCACGCACCCACCCACGCACGTGCCCGTCCACACTGTTGTGTGACGAGCTGGGTGGATCTAAGCGTGTGATGACTCTGTCCATCGGGTGGAAATCGCAGATCTCAGTGAGGTTATGATGGGAGCAGGGGCTTTGACGCAGTGCGACGGAGAACACACTGATGATCGACTTCAAGGTCAATAGAGAGGGGTCTGAAACCTCCCAGAAGGAAATCACAGCACTTTATCATAAAGTTTGGTGTAGCTATTTGTTCTGGCATAGTCACCAAGTGTAAACGGTTCATTTCTGAATGTCATTTCTGTCCCGCTGAGTCCTCCCTGCCTTCAGGTGCGCCAGCGAGGGGTGCAGGTTTCTCTCCAATCCACGGCCATGCATCGTTTTCGCCCTGTTCAAAAAAAAAAAAAAAAAAAAAAACACAAAGACCAAAACGTATTTGTTTATCTTGGCCTGTTTTCCGGGCCGAGGCCAAAGACCTCTTCAAGCGTGTCCAAAGGATCTGACAGGATGGGAGGGAGGGTGCAGGTCAATCCACGGGTCAGGAGATCCACAGAAGCTGTCACAGCTGTGACTCGGGCCTTTTTCAGAAACAGGCCCATTTGGATGATTCCCTGGACAGGAGTCACCCCAGGAGTTTCCTTGAAGGGATCGAGTTGAGCTGCAGGAGTCGGGAGCGTGACCCCGCCGCCGCCAGAGGGCCTCCTCAGCCCGGCAGGCCGGCCTGCAGGCAGGCAGGCAGGGGCTATTGTCTGTGGGCCCCACCGCCACCCTCCCCCACCCTCCCCCTGCAGGGCCTCGTCCGATAGCTTCATTCAGATGCAGAAAGCTTTCCAGTCAAGTCAGAGCCTTTGACTTCGCCTCGAGCTTCTCTCCATTGAATGGTGATCCGCCCCACCCACCCCTCCTCCCATCGCCATCCCCATCCCCATCCCCCCATTCCATGTCTCCACCTCGAGACTGCCCCTTTCGGCACCGTGCGGAGGAAGGGGGCTGGGGGGTGGGGAGGGAGGCCGAGGGACACACTCGCCTCGTGTCAGGCCAAAGGAGTCTCCTCCTTTTCTGTCACCCAGGAAACCCCGCTCACGCGTGCGAGGATCACGGACGTGCGTCGAAGCAGCCATCGTCCCTTGACAGCTTCCCCTCCGTGGGAGGAGGTTTTCATTCCTGCCCGCCTCCAGTTCCGTTCCGTTCAGTCGCTCAGTCGTGTCCGACTCTTTGCGACCCCACGAATCGCAGCACGCCAGGCCTCCCTGTTCATCACCATCTCCCGGAGTTCACTCAGACTCACGGCCATCGAGTCCGTGATGCCATCCAGCCATCTCACCCTCTGTCGTCCCCTTCTCCTCCTGCGCCCAATCCCTCCCAGCATCAGAGTTTTTTTTTTCCAATGAGTCCACTCTTCTCGTGAGGTGGCCAGAGTCCTGGGGTTTCAGCTTTCGCATCATTCCTGCCAAAGAAATCCCAGGGCTGATCTCCTTCCGAATGGACCGGTTGGATCTCCTTGCAGTCCAAGGGACTCTCGAGAGTCTTCTCCAACACCACAGTTCAAAAGCATCCATTCTTCGGCGCTCAGCCTCCTTCACAGTCCAGCTCTCACATCCACACATGAGCAAGGAAAAACCATAGCCTTGACTAGACGGACCTTAGTCGGCAAAGTCACGTCACCGCTTTTGAAGATGCTATCTAGGTTGGTCACCACTTTTCTTCCAAGGAGTCAGCGTCTTTTAATGTCATGGCTACAGTCACCATCTGCAGTGATTCTGGAGCCCCCCAAAATAAAGTCTGACCCTGTTTCCACTGGTTCCCCATCTATGTCCCACGAAACGATGGGACCGGACGCCATGATCTTCGTTTTCTGAATGTTGAGCTTTAGGCCAACGTTTTCACTCTCCTCTTGCACTTTCCTCAAGAGGCTTTGTCGCTCCTCTTCCCTTTCTGCCATACGGGTGGTGTCATCTGCATATCTGAGGCCATCGATATTTCTCCCGGCCATCTTGAGTCCAGCTTGTGTTTCTTCCAGTCCAGCGTTTCTCATGATGTCCTCTGCATAGAAGTGAAAGAAGCAGGGTGACAATAGACAGCCTTGACGTCCTCCTTTCCCAATCTGGAACCCAGTCTGTCGCTTCCTGACCTGCCTACGGATTTCTCAAGAGGCAGGTCGGGCGGTCTGGTATTCCCATCTCTCTCAGCCTTCAGAGAGACAGAAAAGGAGGGAGGGGCAGAGCGTTCCTCTGGCGCCGGCCGGCTCTGTAGTCACTCGAATCCAAAACACTCCATCGGGCACGGAGGTTCACGTGCGGTGGGCTGGAGTGGGGTGGGGACGGCGGCCTACTCCGAACCCTAGCCGTTTTCCCTCCTCTGGAACCTGGAAAAGGAACCTAGGAAAAGCTGAGCTGCTGTCTGTGTGCGTGAGTGCGTGCACGTACACGTGTACGTGAGAGACGGCACGTTGTCCATGTGCGTGTGCGTGTGCATGGACGTGAGAGGAAAAGGGGAAAAAAAGGAAAGAAAGGAGGAGGAAAAAAAAAAAAAAAAAAAAACCAGAAGGAGGGAAGGACGAAATAGGTGAGTTAGTAGGGCCTCCGTGTCGTGGAAAGAGTTTCTGAGCACAGATCCTCCGTTCAGTGAATCAGCGATCGTATCTCCTCTACAGGAGGCCGTGATGTCGATGGACGGGTCCGGGAAAGCAGGCCTGGGGTGCAAGCGATCGGGTATTTTCTTTCCCCTCAGAGGCACTTGTAGGGAAACCAAGGAAACACACAGGTTCATCCCTGGAGCGGATTCGAGACACCAGTCGGCGGAGGGAGAGGCAGTCTAGGAGACTGATTTCTAGACGTCAGGGTCGGGTCCTGGAGCGGGTTGCCATGTCCTTCTCCAGGAGGCCTTCCTGGCCCAGGGATGGAACCCGGGTCTCCAGGAGTGTGTACCCGCGTTTCTCAGAAACACCCTCTGGGCCCCTAAGGAACCTGTGGCAATCACGAGCGCCAAGGAGATAAGAATCCTCCACTGAGAGTTTCCCAAGTCTGGAAGGACCAGATCGAGAGAAAAAGAGAAAGGATTCCCTTCTGCCGACAGGGGTGTTGTACGAAGGGACCAAGGGGATGGCCGTCTTTCCAAATTCACATGTTCAACATTGTGTCCTTTCGGTCCTCTGTGTTCTCTTTGTATCTGGAAAGCAACAGGTGGAACGGTATAGGTCCTTTCATTATTTGATTTTTCTTTCTGTCTTTTTCCCGCCCGCCCGCCCGCCCGCCCGTCCGTCCGTCCGTCCATCCCTCCATCTGTCTTCTCTCTGTCTCTGTCGCTTTTCACTCAGGTTAGGGAATTTAAAAAAACAAAAAAACAAAAACAAAGGAGGAATCTGTATCTCTGCAGGTCAGGAAGCTACAGTTAGAACTAGACACGGAAACCCAACAGGCTGGTTCCAAATAGGGAAAGGAGTCCATCAAGGCTGTCTATCGCCACCCTGCTTATGTAACCTACAGGCTGAGT
Organism: Capricornis sumatraensis; assembly: GCF_032405125.1. NCBI lineage: Eukaryota > Metazoa > Chordata > Mammalia > Artiodactyla > Bovidae > Capricornis > Capricornis sumatraensis. The sequence continues at coordinate 88,515 of NW_027184641.1, forward strand.
ACACATCATGAGAAACGCTGGGCTGGATGAAGCGCAAGCTGGAGTCAAGATTGCCGGGAGAAATATCAATCACCTCAGATACGCACATGACACCACCCTTATGGCAGAAATGAAGTATGGGCGGGTTGGGAGGCGGGGGGGGGGGGGGGCGCGGGGAGGGGCGTTACAAAGTCATGGTCGTTTCAGGTGTTCAGATTCTTTTCCCTCAGAGGTTCATGCAAAGTCATACGTCTACTTTCCTGCGCTGGCATAGGATCCTGGTGCCCGTGGATTGTTCTGACGTCCAGTTTATGTGTACGCGTTCAACCCGACCTCCTAAGGGGACCGCCTGCTCCTCCCCGCCCCCAATCCTGTGTTCCTCAAGAAGTCAGGCGTCCACTGTAGCATCCTCTTCCTCAGTTCACCCAACGCCATGACAGAAGTCATTCCTCCAGCTTTCCCATCGGTTCTCTACACCTCGCCTGATGATGGCGGGGGACCGGAAGACTGACCGTTCTGAAGAATGTCGCAAGAGCTCTGGGTGAAGGCTCCTACGACTCGCTCGGTGAAGTGGGTGGCGTGTCAATCCGTAGAGACCGTGGAAGGGATGCCCCAAGTGGCAAACACCATCGCTCTCAGTGGCGGTCCGTTTGCTTGTCTGCAGCGAGGGACGGAAGGGAGGCTTCCACCTTCCACAGAGAAAGCTATCCCTAGCGTCCCGAGCATGTTTGACCACCACCCCACCCCGCCGCCCCAGGTGACAGGCGTGACAGGTCAGACTGTAGCAATCGTCACGTCAAGGGTGTACGCACAACAGGCAGACTCATCTGAAAGGCACCCTGTCCTGTGAAGGTGGAGGGAGGGGAGGGAGGGGCAGAGGGATGGCGAGGAAGGGAAAGAGAAAGAGAGGGACAGGAACGCACACGGTGGGGGCGGAGGGGGTGGGGGGAGGCGGTCGGGGGCCAGCGTGAGGAACTCCGCCCATGGCAAAGGTCACGAGGAAGGAGGCTTGGCACACGCAAAGGCGTGATCAGGCCTCAGGAACCCCCCCGTTCCCGAGCATCTACCCCCAAAGCCAGAGTCTACCTAGAAAGGACGCGTCTCGTGGGTTGGTTAGGAATGACGTGGGTGAAGGGTTTTTCACGTGTCGGGCCAATCATGACGGCTCATCCCCGGCCCTGGGTGTGACGAGGGCGTCTCAGGTCAAACCTCTCTGCTGACAGACCGGCTCGCGTGACAGGGTCATCCGCACTCCCGCCACGACGCACACGAGTGTCGACGACCTCTCCACCGTAAACAGCACAGAGAGTCTGGGAGTCTTTGGAGAGTCTTCGTGAGCACAGGGCTTTTCTCACGGTGGTCGAGTCCACGATTGCCGCCAGGCCTCCATAGCCTTAGGCACCTGGGAATCTATGAATCCGTGTCGTTGGAATATAGAAAAGGACATAGAGTCGTTTGGAAGGGGAGCAATACTGGACTCTGTGAGTCCATGAATGTTCTCTTTTGGAATAGATTCCCTGTCCTTTGGGATCCAGCCCTGTGTCCTTGCTATGTAAACATGTCACTCGATCACTCTCTTAAGCCTAAAGAGACCTTCAGGGCACCATGGGGGAAAGGGATTTCATGTGTTGGGCTGATGGTTGCTGCTACATCTCCATGTTCCCTGCCCTTAGAGTGAATCTAACTAGCATAGAGGAGACATAAGGATTCACCTTTCAGAGGAATCATGTGACCTTTGGGTTCAACCCATTCCTTTCTTGATTGGAACTCACGACACCCTCACCCTACAGGCATGTACCTTTATCTGGAGGGTGGTGCCTGGTTTAAGAAAAAAACACCCTTGGAACACAGAAGTGTTTTGGGGATCAGAAAGAAAGGATCATCACATGTCAGCAGGCCTCACGGCCAGAAGATGATGTCATATCCCTGAGACCCCTTTTTTTTTTTTTTTTTTCGTACATGTATGTGAAGCACCTGATTTTGAGAAAGGTCGGGACTCCTGGCCCCCACGTGACTCTGTAGTCATCCCTATATGTCACCAAAGGTAGAGAGGCAAACCCAACACGAAAGAAATCGGATCCGTCTCCGGAAAGACCGATACCCCCATGTCGCTTCTTTCTTGCTCCCCGTTTCTCTGGCTGAATTCCAAGTTATTCAGCCTCTTTTCCTCCACTCATTTTCCTACGACACTATCCGTTTCTAATCTCTCTATATCTCTGTCATTAAATACGTATTTATCCAAGGACGCCAATGCCGTCCCCACCTTCGAATTCCCTGGATCCAACGGGGCTGGACCCGGGCAGGAGGCGGCGTGTGGTGGTGTGTCTGGGGCATGCGCAGGTGGTGCCGCGTGGGTGTATGTGTGTGTGGGGGGAGGGGTAATGTGTGTGGTGTGTGTATAGGTTCCACGTGAGGCCGAGTGTGTGTCGGGTGGGCACCATGGGTGTGTGCGTGTGGGATGCGCCTGTGGGTGTGGGCGTGGCCGGAAGGGGGTGGGGCGTGCAGAGACAGTGGCCCAGAGACACAGCCAGGCAAAGGACAACGCAGTGTGTGTGTGTGTAGGGGGTAGGGGGGAGTGTGTGGTGTGTGGCCTGTGTGAGCGGGGTGCGAACGGGCTGTATGTGTGTGTGTGTGTGTGTGTGTGTGTGTGTGTGTGTGTGTGTGTGTGTGTGTGTGTCTGGGGTCGGGATGTGTGTGTGTGCACTGTGTGCAGGCGCGGTGTATGTGCGGGTATGCGTGTGGTGTGTAGGGTGCGCCTATGGTTGTGGGTGTGGTGGAGGGTGGGTAGCGCAGAGACACAGCTAGGCAAAGGACAAGGCAGTGTGTGTGGGGGGGCGTGGGGAGCGGGAGAGGTGGGGGAGGCGGGGTATGTGTGGGGGCGCGTGGTGTGTGCGGGGGTGGGGGTTTTGTGGGCGGGGGTGGGGGTGTGCGTATGGCTACGCACGTGGCGTGTGGGCAGAGCCAGAGGAGGGGGAGACAGCGACAGCCAGGCCAAGGACAATGCAGTGTGTGTGTGTGTATGGGGGAGCGGGGGGAGTGTGTGGTGTGTGGTGTGCGGTGTGTGGCGTGTGCGGGCCGGGTGCCTAAGGGCTGGGGGTATGTGTGCGTGTGTCTGTGCGCGTGTGCGTGTGGCGGGGTGGTGGGGGGGGGGGTGGGGGTGGTCCGGGATGCGTGTGTGCACGCGCTGGGTGCAGGCGGGGTGTGTGTGCGGATATGCGTGCGGTGTGTAGGGTGTTCCTGCGGGTGGTGCGGGCAGAGACAGAGGCAGAGAGTCGCAGCCAGGCAAAGGACGACGCAGTGGGTGTGTGGTATGGGCATGGTGTGGGGGGTGGGGTGGGGTGGGGTCTGCGTGTGGTGTGTGTGGTGGGCGGGCAGAGACAGATCCAGTCAGGCAGAGGATCACGTGCACGGATGGATATCCCGCATCATCTGCTTGTGTTTTCTGAGCTCACTCAGCACCTCCGCCATCAAGACCACTCCCACGAAATGTGAGTCTGCCCCCACCAGCCAGCACTTGTCTTTGGCCAGGCAGACAGGGGAGTGTTCCGAGTTTGGGGGGGGGGGGGGGGAGGGGGGGCGGGGTTGGCGACTCGCTGTCACCAGGCCAGCTTGGGTCCTCGCGTTCTGCCCCTGAACCTGACTGGAGCAAGTGGATCCGTGTGATCTGTCGTGGCTCTGTTTGAAATCCTTGGCGGGAGAAGGAAGATTTCCCCCCACGCCAGGGGAGACAAGCCCCCAGAAAGTCACCTCCCCGGGGTTCCAATAGCTGTTCTCCAAATCGATGAAGTTTCCCAAAGGAGATGTCCCGTCCCAAGCAGAAAAGCCCCAATGGCTCCCCATGGACCTCTGGCCCAAGGTGCCGCTCCCACACAGCCTCCTTCCACAGCCCCAGGGCATTCAAGAGTTCGCCGGCCCGGCCCGCTCCATCCGTGGTCCCCCCGCAGGGCCATCTGAAAAAGCGACCGACAGGCAGGTGGCGCCCGACAGCCAACCCACTGTCCAGAGAGCCGGCCGCGGCATAGAAGCTCCGAGGGAGACCGGCAGGGACTCGTTGCCAGACGGGGGGGCCCATCCTAGGGCGCAGTTTCTCCGCTCAGTCACCGACGTGGACAGGAAAGCGGGACACGCCAACACTTCTCGGGAACGTCTCTGGGCGAGGTACGACGGACGCACGGACGGACAGACGGAGGGGGTGGAGGGGGTGGGGGGGTGGGGGAGGGGGAAGGGGAGCCTTCTTGACCGCACGCCCGCACCCACCGACGCACGCACGCAGGCACGCACGCAGGCACGCAGGCACGCAGGCACGCAAGCACGCACCGACCGACCGACGCCGGGGTCCAGCCCTGGTGGATCCAGGGTGATTCGAGGGTGGGGATGGAATCGGCGTCCTAGGAAAAAAGTTAATTCATTATAGATATACAGAGAGAGATTACAAACGGATCGTGTCGTAGGAAATATTAGTGGCGAAAAAGAGGCGGAATCACTTGGTTTACGAGGAATCGCATCCATGCTGCAGATGCGAATTCAGCCAGAAAAACGGGGAGCAAGAGAGAAACGACAGAGGGGAATCCGTCTTTCCAGAAACTGATCCCATTTCTTTGATTTTTAGGCTTGCTTCTAACCTTTTGTTACACATAGGGATGAATCCAGAGTCACGCGGGGGTCAGCAATCCTGACCTTTCTCAAAATCAGCTGCTTTCCCTCCAAGGAAGGTCTTAAGGGTTTTCCATCATCTTCTGGCCACGAGGCCTGCTGACATTTTATGATCCTTTGTTCTGATCCCCAAAGCACTCACGTTTTCCAAGGGGTTTTTTTGTGAAACCAGGCACCACCCTCCGGATAAAGTTGCATTCCTAAAGGGTGAGGGTGTCGTGAGTCCCGATCAAGAAAGGCACTGATGTCACTCAAGGTTCACAGGATTCATCTGAAAGGTTCATACTTATTTCTCCCCAGAGACACTGCTAGGCAAAGGACAAGGCAGTGTGTGAGTGCGGGGTAGGGTGGGGTGGGGTGGGGTGGGGGGGGGGGGGCGAGGGGGAGTGCGGGAGAGGTGGGGGAGCGGGATGTGTGCGCGGGCGTGTCGTGTGCCGTCGTCTCGGGGTGTTTATGGGCGGGGGGGGGGGGGTGGCGTTGGAAGCGGGGCTGGGTGCGTGTGGCCTCAGCGTGTGGTGTGTGGGCAGAGCGAGAGAAGAGGAGAGGTGGAGCATCACAGCCAGGCCAAGGACAACGCAGTGTGTGTGTGTATGGTTGAGGGGGGGGTAGTGTGTGGTGTGTGGCGTGTGCGGGCGGGGTGCGAACGGGCTGGGCGTGTGTGTGCCAGTATGCGTGCGGTGCGTAGGGTGCGCCTGTGGTTGTGGTGGAGGGGGTCGGCGCAGAGACACAGCTAGGCAAAGGACAAGGCAGTGTGTGGGTGGGGGGGGGGTGCGAGAGAGGTGGGGGGCGGGGTATGTGTGGGGCCTCGGTGTGTGCGGGGCAGGCCGTGTGTGTGGCGTTGGCGGCGGGAGGGGTGTGTGTGTCTACGCATTAGGTGTGTGGGCAGAGACAGAGGAGATGGGGAGAGTCACAGCCAGGCCAAGGACAATGCAGTGTGTGTGTGGGGGGGGGGGGGCGGAGGCGGGGGAGGGGAGGAGTGTGCGGTGTGTGGTGTGTGCGGGCGGGGTGCGAACCGACTGGGTGAGTGTGTGTCTGGGATCGGGATGTGTGTGTGCACTGTGTGCAGGCGGGGTGTGTGTGCGGATCTGCGTGTGGTGGGTGGGGTGCCCCTGTGGGTGTGGGTGTGGGTGTCGGTGTGGCCGGTGTGTGTTTGGGGGGAGGTGGCGCAGAAACAGAGGCCCAGTGACACAGCTAGGCAAAGGACAAGGCAGTGTGTGTGTGGGGTGGGGGGGGGGGGGAAGGGGGCTTGCGGGAGGGGTGGGGGAGTGGGATGTGTACAGGGGCGTGGTGTGTGCGCTCGTCGCGTGGAATTTATGGGGAGGGGGTGTGTGTGTGTAATTGTGGCGTTGGGGGCGGGGCTGGGTGCGTGTGGCCTCAGCATGTGGTGTGTGGGCAGAGACAGAGGCGAGGCGGAGAGTCACAGCCGGGCCAAGGACTAGGTAGTTGGGGGGGCGGGGGGGGGGGAATTGGGGGAGTTTGTGGTGTGTGGCGTCTGCCGGCGGGCTGGGTGTGGGTGTGCCTGGGTACGGGATGTGTGGGTGCGCGGTGTGCAGGCCGAGTGTGTGCGCGGGTATGCGTGTGGTGTGTAGGGTGCCGCTGTGGGTGTGGGTGTGGGTGTGGGTGTGGCCTGTGGGTGCGAGGGGTGGTGGCGCAGAGACAGAGGACAAGAGACACTGCTAGGCAAAGGACAAGGCAGTGTGTGTGTGGGTGGGGGGGTGCGAGAGAGGTGGGGGGCGGGGTATGTGTGGGGCCTCGGTGTGTGCGGGGGTTGGGGTGTTTATGGGCAGGCGGTGTGTGTGGCGTTGGCGGCGGGAGGGGTGCGTGTGTCTACGCATTAGGTGTGTGGGCAGAGACAGAGGAGATGGGGAGAGTCACAGCCGGGCCAAGGACAATGCAGTGTGTGTGTGTGAGGGCGGAGGCGGGGGAGGGGAGGAGTGTGCGGTGTGTGGTGTGTGCGGGCGGGGTGCGAACCGGCTGGGTGAGTGTGTGTCTGGGATCGGGATGTGTGTGTGCACTGTGTGCAGGCGGGGTGTGTGTGCGGATCTGCGTGTGGTGGGTGGGGTGCCCCTGTGGGTGTGGGTGTGGGTGTCGGTGTGGCCGGTGTGTGTGGGGGGGGGGTGGGGAGGTGGCGCAGAGACAGAGGCCCAGTGACACAGCTAGGCAAAGGACAAGGCAGTGTGTGTGGGGGGGGAGGGGGAAGGGGGCGTGCGGGAGGGGTGGGGGAGTGGGATGTGTACAGGGGCGTGGTGTGTGCAGTCGTCGCGGGGAATTTATGGGCGGGGCGGGTGGGTGTGTGTAATTGTGGCGTTGGGGGCGGGGCTGGGTGCGTGTGGCCTCAGCATGTGGTGTGTGGGCAGAGACAGAGGCGAGGCGGAGAGTCACAGCCGGGCCAAGGACTAGGTAGTTGGGGGGGCCGGGGGGAATTGGGGGAGTTTGTGGTGTGTGGCGTGTGCCGGCGGGCTGGGTGTGGGTGTGTCTGGGTACGGGATGTGTGGGTGTGCGGTGTGCAGGCGGGGTGTGTGTGCGGGTATGCGTGTGGTGTGTAGGGTGCCGCTGTGGGTGTGGGTGTGGGTGTGGCCTGTGGGTGCGAGGGGTGGTGGCGCAGAGACAGAGGACCAGAGACACTGCTAGGCAAAGGACAAGGCCGTGTGTGTGGGGGGGGGGGGGTGGCGAGGGGTCGTCCGGGAGGGGTGGGGGGCGGGATGTGTGCACGGGCCTGTTGTGTTCCCTCGTCTCGGGGTGTTTATGGGCGGGGGGTGGGTGTGGCGGAGGCGGGGCTGGGTGCGTGTGGCCTCCCTCAGCATGTGGTGTGTGGGCAGAGACAGAGGCGAGGCGGAGAGTCACAGTCGGGCCAAGGACAACGTTGTTGGGGGGGGGGGGAGTGTGTGGTGTGTGGTGTGTGGCGTGTGCGGGCGGGGTGGGTGTGTGTGGCCTCAGCATGTGGTGTGTGGGCAGAGACAGAGGCGAGGCGGAGAGTCACAGCCGGGCCAAGGACAACGTAGTGGGGGGGGCTGGGGGGGGGATTGGGGGAGTTTGTGGTGTGTGGTGTGTGGCGGCGGGCTGGGTGTGGGTGTGTCTGGGTACGGGATGTGTGCGTGCGCGGTGTGCAGGCGGGGTGTGTGTGCGGGTATGCGTGTGGTGTGTAGGGTGCACCTGTGGTTGTGAGTGTCCCGGGGGGGGGGGGGGGCAGGCGTGGCACAGAGACACAGCTAGGCAAAGGACAAGGCAGTGTGTGTGTGTGTGTGTGTGTGTGTGTGTGAGTGAGGTGGGGCGGGGGTGCGGGAGAGGTGGACGGGCGGGGTTCATAATCTGAAAGGCGAAAGGCACAGGGACGCACAGATGGACGCACTCAGGCACGCACCCACCCACGCACACAAAGCACGCAGGCGCGCACCCAGGCACCAGCGCACGCACCCAGGAACACAAAGGGCCGGCCCCCGCGCCCGCGCGCGCCCGCCCGCCCAGCCCCCCACCCGCGCGCGCCCGCCCGCCCAGCCCCCCACCCGCGCGCGCCCGCCCGCCCAGCCCCCCACCCGCGCGCCCGCCCGCCCACGCTCTCGCCAACCCACGCACCCACCGAGCCAGCCGCCCGCCCACGCACGGGCAGACGGGCAGCTCTTTCAGCAAAAATAACATTCAACAATGGGACAAAGAAACAGAGACGTTCATGGTAGAAACAATCATTCCATAAAAAGAAAAAGAAATACGCATTGATATTGTGGCGGTGAAACAGAAAGCAAAAGCATGCACTCATCACACACATAACCTGAAGCAACAAGCTCAACACGTCTGAAAAGAAAACGCACACGTCAGAGAGCGGGTCAATCTGCGGCTCAGCCCAACGAGGCCCACTGGAACGCGTAGAAGACATCAATCCAACAACCCACGCAGAGGTCAAGAGGAGCGTGCCGTCCGGACGGCCGGTCGACCCGCCGGGCCACGGTCCCCGCCCCCGCCACCACCCAGCCCCGCCCCGGCCAGGCCAGGCCAGGCCAGGCCAGGCCAGGCCAGGCCAGGCCAGGCCAGGCCAGGCCAGGCCAGGCGCAGAGTGCCGAGCGCGCCGTCCGGCCGGCTGGTCGACCCGCCGGGACCCCGCCCCCGCCCAGGCCAGGCGGCAGAGTGCCGAGCGCCGCCATCTGTCCGGCCGGCTGGTCGACCCGCCGGGACCCCCGCCCCCGCCCAGGCCAGGCGGCAGAGTGCCGAGCGCGCCGTCTGTCCGGCCGGCTGGTCGACCCGCCGGGCCCCCCCGCCCCCGCCCAGGCCAGGCGGCAGAGTGCCGAGCGCGCCGTCCGGACGGCCGGCTGGTCGACCCGCCGGGCCCCCCCGCCCCCGCCCAGGCCAGGCGGCAGAGTGC
>NW_027184641.1:110000-135000 GCF_032405125.1 Capricornis sumatraensis
CCCTCTCGGATCGCTAGAGAAGGCGTTCTCCCCGAGGGCGCGCCGTCCCTCACCCGGACCGTGTCGCCTTCGGGCCCACGGAGGCGCTCCACGAGCCACCAGTCCTCAGCTGGGTGGGAGGGGCCTGCGGTACAGGGGAGCGGACCACCACACAGGAGCGTGTGCGCGGTCAGGGCCAGAGCGGAGCCCGCGTCCCGCCCCCTGCAAGGCCTCATCCGCCAAGGCCTCCGCGACGAGGGGAACAGGCACGCCTCTCCCTACCGCCTCGACCCCCCCCCAGAGAGAGCCACTCACGGGACACACACGCCACCGTGGCGGGGACCCGAGGGGGACACCGGGTTAAGGGAAACGACACCACCACTCGGCCTCAGGCACCTGAGGGACGACCTGGAGCGCTCCAGGGGCACCACCGAGGGTCACACGAGGCACGCTCACACACCCGCGTGGGGTGCGCAGCGCGGCGTCGGCGGTGGCACAGCCCTCCCCGCCACAGGGAGGGCCGCTCGCCGGGCACACGCCGAGAAGGCGAAGCGAGAGCAATCTGCTGTGTCAGAAGACCAACGGCCCCCACTGACGCCCCAAGGCAAAGGAGACCGAAGATCAGGGCCAGAAGCCACACCCAACCCCTGCCTTCCTCACCCTCCCTGATGGGCAGCGAGGGGGGGAGAAGACAAGCGAGGGGCCCCGCGGACAGACCGAGAAGAGCAGACGCGTTCACTGGGAACGCCCGTCCCTCGTCTGGCACGGCTTAGGCTCGGCCCGGGAGAACACGACCACACCACATCGATCTGTTGAGCCAAGGTGGAGCGGGGGGGAGGCACGGTGAGGACAGTCACCAGAGGGGCCCGCTTTAAGCCTCGCCGGCAACCTCCGCCCCCCCCACCTCGCCTCAGGCGAGAGCGGCCGACGACCCCCAAGAGGAGAACGCCTGACACGTGGCACGGAGCCCACAGGGCGGGGGTCGCCCCAGCCGCAACCAGGTGCCCACAGCGGGGGCGAGGGATGCACAGGGTAGAAGACCCACGCGCCACCTCGCCCCGCCACCCTCGGGTCGCCCAGAGACCGGAGGTGGCACCAAGGGTCGGGTCAGCCAGACGACACCACACAGGAGCCGGCGCACAGGCCCAGGCGGGCGGCTCCAGCGGCAAGGGCCGAACCGGGCACCAGCTGGCGGCCCAGAAGCCCAGAGCCCCGCGTGCGTCCAGAGACCCACAGTCCTCGGTGGCAGACACCAAAGGAGACCGTGTCAGCACTTATCTGGTGGCAAAAAAGGCCTATTAAGGGCGACGAAATGACAGCAGCTGACAGCGGAGCACATCGACGACGCGCAGGGAGGGCCCCCGGAACCTTGTCCCGGCCACCTGTCCCCAACGCTGCCCCATAAACACCAGGCCCCGAGCTCTCTTGGGGGGGGGGGGTCATCTGGTCGACCGGGAGGGGGGAGGGGGCGCGTGGTGGCCAAAGCGGGGGCGCGGGCACCAAGGGGGGGCGGGGGGGAAGCTGGCCGAGGACGCCCTCCCCGCCTCGTCCACGCGGGCAGGGGTACCGGTCCGTCCGAGTCTCCGAACGGGGATTTGGCTTCGATGTGCAAAAGGAAAAGAGAAGACAGAACCGTCAGCGAGGCGCTTCCCACGAGACGAGCGGGCCCCGACCAGGGACCGCGCCCGGGGCCCGGACCGTCCTAGACGGGGCACCCAGGACGGCCCGAGCCGGCCCCCACCTCCCGACTGGGATTCAGGGAGCCGGAGAGGGGGGAGCCAAAGTCGCGTCCGACGACCGAGACCCACGAGGGCACGCCGAAGGGTCGAGCGCGCCCTCCCCGGCCACCCGCGGAAGCAGGGTCCGGTCCATCCACGTCTCCGGACCCGTCAGGACTCTGACAAAGAAAAAGCATGTGTGCCGGGAGACGCCTCGGGCGACCGGACCCCACGGGGGGACCGCACACGCGCCTCCCCCGCTCAACCCTCGGGTTCCCCCACCTCCGGAGTGCCACGCGGAAAACACCTCGGGCAGAAAGGACCCGAGGGCCCGGACCCTGGCGCGCCCTCCGGCGACCTCCAAGCCACCGTCTGGGCCGGTCCCCACCTCCGGAGCGGGGCCGAGGGCGAAGCAAACGCTCCTGAGGGCGAAGCAAACGCTCCTGAGGGCGAAGCAAACGCTCCTGAGGGCGGCCCAGGAGGCGTCCGGACCGCCGAGCCCGAGTCCAGGCGCTCCGGGCAGGGAAGACCCTCTCCCCGCCCACCGCGGCGGCCCGGCCCAGGCAGGGTCCGGGCGGTCCGTCCCCGTGGCCGCAGGGGCACGGGGAGATGCTGGTCGACCCGGTCAGGCCGCCCCGCGAGCCGGCTCCGGGGCGCCGCGACGGTCACCCTCCTCAGAAACCTAGAGAACCAATCTCCGGCGACAGCGGGACTGTCCCTAGGCCTCGGCGCCACCGGGACTGTCGCCGCCAGCGTCGCCGGTGTCTGAGAGCTCTGCCTCGGGCCCAGAGGCTGAGTCACAATCCTCCTGAAAGGCCTCGCCGAAGCTCCAGAGGGGAGGGACAATATACAAGCGGCCGCCAGGTGGCTCCTGACAAGCGACTCGAACGTCCCGAGGACGGGTCGCTGTCGCCGGCCGCCGGGGACGCCACCGCGCCGGCCGCCCAGACGCCCGAGCTCGGCCCGGAGCCTCCGCCGCCGAGCGACGCGACGCGACGCGACCCCGGCCGCAGAGGAAGGGAGAGACGCTGGGAAGGATCTCCTCAGGAGGCTGCCACGAAGGAGACTCACTCCCCCACGCGACTCCGGGGTGCTGGGGGGGACATTCCACGGAGACGCCGGCGGGCGGTGGGGGCTCGGGGCGGGGTCGGCGGAGAGAGGGGCACCAGCGGCATCGCAGACTCCCCCGGCCCCCCTCCCCCGAAAGAGAGAGGGAGGGAGGGAGGGAGGGAGGGAGGGAGGGAGGGAGGGGCCGGCAAAGCGAAACCAGGCGAGCGCTGCTCGGAGAACAAAGCAGGACTTTGGAAAGCAGACACAGACACGCGAGCCCAGGAGCAAGAAAGGAAAAGGAGGAGACACACTCGGAACCCCCAACAAGAGAAGGCACCACTCAACCTGGGTGGAGACCGTGACAAAGTCCGAAGACAACACACCCAAGCACGCGCCGGTGGGTGGGGAAAGTGCACCTGAGGTCAGGAGAACATGGATTTCAAAGTCACTGAACTGGCCACAAACACCAGAACGGCAGGCGGGCGGGAGGGCGGGCGGGAGGTCTGGGGTGGCAGGGCTGCGGGGGTGGGGGTTGGGAGGGGCGGGGCGGGGGGGCCTGGGGTGCGGGGGCGGGGGGGGGGTGGCGGCTGAGGGGCGTGGAGGTGAGGAGGACCGGACCGAGTCGATAGGGATCCACTAAATAAACCCCGTGTTCCATGACAACAGCCAGTTACATGAATACATAACTTTTTGAAGCAGATCAGAAAGGAAATGAAACAGAACCACCAGGCAGGAAAGTCAAGTCATAGAACTGCTCCGGCTGCTTAAAAGTCAGAGAGAGGGAGAGGGAGAGGGGGAGGGGGAGGGAGAGGGGGAGGGGGAGGGAGGGGGAGGGAGAGGGGGAGGGGAGGGGGAGGGGGAGCGAGAACGCAGACACATGCGCATATACGCGTGTCCATATGTATACGCACGCGTATTCGCGTCTATATATACGCGCACACGTGGGTATAAACAAACACGTTCAAAGGGCATGCTCACATACACGCATGTGTCTGTGTGCGCACGTGTATGCCTAGGCGTTTCTACTGTGCGTGTATGCTTGCGTGTATATACGTAGACACAGGCATATAGACACAGACGTCCACGGAGATACACAGGCACGAATACACATGCTCATATGTGCAGATACGTCGGTATCCATAAACACATACATATACGGGGAAAGCGCAAGCATATTGCAAAAGGGGCTTTTCTGTCCAAAACGGATCAAGGCGTCAGACAACTCAGCCTCCAAAAGGGAAACGACCCCCGATGAGCGAAGTGGGCAGGCAGGGGGCCCGAGCAGACACCTTCCTCCCAAAGAAAGGGAGAACAGACAGACACCCAGAAGCACAAGGTAGAAAACACATCAGCGGCAGGGCTGGGCTGGGCTGGGCTGGGTCTGCCGGGGGTGGGGGCGGGCTCGCGGAAGCACCCCGGGGCGTTTATCTGGACAAGGATCCTTCTCCTTCGGAGGGGAAAGGCCCAGGGGCTGGAATCGCAATCGCGACAGCAAGTTCGAACCACGAGAAGACAGTGGCTCCTGATCGGTCGAACGCGTCTTTGCTGCCGCTGAGGAACATGTGGGCGGACTCAGAGAGATCACATCTCATCCCCTGGGGCCTCCCAGAGAGAGAAACCACATCCCTAGGGAAAAGAGTCCTGCGATTCCCTCGGAACACTCCACCAAAGAGTCCCCCTTCGACCCAACCCAGCCACTCCACGGAGTGCCCACGGAGGGGACAGAGAAGATACGGACATGTGTATGTGTGGGATCGACCCCCATACCTAGGTAGACATCCGTACACACAGAAGGAGAGAGCTCTCTGTCTGTGTGCCTACGCCTGTATCTATTCACACACACACACACACACACACACACACACACACACACACACACAGAGGAATGGGACTCAACCACCAGAAGGGAATGAAATCTCACAGTCTGCAGGAACTTGGAGAGACCTTTAGAGGGGATGATGCTCAAGGAAATACCTCAGAGCCGTCGTTTCCACGCAGTACCTACCAAACGATACACCGTGAACACAACAGAACCAAAGAGAAACAGGCTCCTAAGATACCACCACGGAGCACATGAGGGGTGGCCCGAGGAGGGAGCGGGGGACACGGTGGCGGGGGGTGGGGTGGGGGAGAGAACGAGTGAACGAGCGCCACCGGTGAGGGAGACAGATGAAGCGGTGCCACCTCCCACTTAGGAAATCCATGAGTCACGGGCACGTCACGACACCAGATGTCATCTGCCGTGACACCAGGTGGTGACGGACGGTCCCTCACTAGACGTATCCTGGCGATCGCTGTGTCAGGCGCTACACTCGAAGCCATCGTCGGTACAGCTGAAAAGGAACGGGGGAACAGAACACGAAGAAAAAAAAAAAAAAAAAAAGGAAAGGAAGCAGGACGGGAGGAAGGAAAGAAGGCGAAAGGAAACGTTGGCAGTCAGTCAGAGGTCCGTTTGAGAAGAGTGGGACCTGCGTGTGTGTGGAGCGGCGGGGAGTGGGGAGGCGGGGAGAGAAACTAGGGTGAGTAGGAGGACGGGGAGCAGGAGGAGGAGAAAGAAAAGGACCGATGGCCTCGAGGGGGAGGGGGAGATCAAGGATCCAAGGAGTGGACAGGAAGGTCAGGTGAGTGCCATAGGGAAAGGAAACGAAGCCAACCCACGAACACCCTCCCCACGGTGGTTGCGTTCAGTCCAAGATCAAGATGTGGGTAGCACGGTGTCCTCCAGCGCACGGGGACGCACAGGCCTGCCTTGGCGTGGGAGTTCAGGATCAGCCTGAACGCTGAAGCCGTTCTGTTCATCCACGGCTGGCACGTACCATGGTCCCACGACATTCACACATCCTAGCAAACCATCGAAAGACTCTCACTCACTCGCCATGAAACACGTAGAGAACAGAAAAGGAGGGACCCGATGGTGGCTGGCTGGCTGGCTGGCTGGCTGGCTGGCTGGCTGGATGACCATGAGAGTCTGAGGATGGAACCCATGGACAGAAAAGCATCCGATTCCCTTGGGTCAAGAATCGGTCTCGCCTTCTGTGCCTGGTGTCCTTCCTACGTCTGGAGGATTCCCTCCCCCCCCCCCCCCCCACCCCGCTCCCAGCTCGAAGGTGCTCTCAAGGTCCCCGCCGGCACGCTCTCTTCGGAGCGCCCGTCTGAAGGGGAACGTTCTCTTCCACGTCCCCGCCCTGAGACCGCTTCAGCCTGGCCCGCCCCTCCACCCCCGCCTGCCTCTCTCCCTCCTGCTCCTCCTCCTCCTCCTCGGAACTCCTGAGCGCTCCTCGCCCCGGCCTCTCACCCCACACGGTGGCGGTGTTGGCCTAGGTGTGCTCAGGCGCCTCCTCCCCGCATCCCAGGGGACTGCCGCTGTCTCTCGACTGCGTCGTCCTGGGACCATGTGTTTCCCGGCCTTTTCTGCGGGTGGGGGAGACCCGGACGGGCCGGGGCCAGGCGGGGGTGTGGGGGAGCCTGCATGCGGGGGGAAGGGTGGGGGCAGAGAGGAGGAGGAGGGGGAGGAGGGACGACACGACTCCCCAGTGCCAGTGTGTGCCTGTGGCCCGGGAAACAGAGGACGCACCGGGCTGGCTCCGAAAAGGGGATCGGTCCCGAGATCGGGCACGTTTGTTCTTTGCAGAGGCCCTGCAGGTCGAACAGGCAGGGGCAAGGATTGGGCTTCCCGCACGGAGAACTGTTCACCCATCGTGGAAACAGGCGTCTGTCACACCGGGGCTTCGGCTCTCGGTGCGATGTCCACGAGCCGTAGCCACTGAAACGTGCGCGCGCTGGAGCCGGCGCCGTGCAGAGGGCGATCTCATCCGGCTCCTCGTGTCCTTCCAGTGAGTAGGCCCGGATCTCGGGGAGAACAGAAATCCAGAGAGCTGCATGAACCTGACCGTCACGCTTTCAGAAGCCAAGGGAACCAGAAATGAGGTTCACTCGCGTGTGGGTCTGTCTCTCCACGGGACGAATCCTCTCTGTGAGCAGATGAGGGTTCCGGGGGCCCCGTGGAGCAGAGAGGATAGACCGTTCCCTCAGGCCCCCTGCTCCTCCCATGCACGCGCACGCTCCCCAACGGTCGGTCCTAGGAACAGCCTGCCCCAGAGGAGCGTGCTGGCCACCACCCACCTCCACGGAGACGGAGACGGCAGTGTCCGTCCGCGTCAGTCATCCTCGTCCAGAGTCCCCGGGCTGCGTGCCCTCGCCTTCACGCCTGGCGCCGTCCGTTCTGTAGGTTTGTGTCGAACCTGCCCGGAGCCCTGTGCCATCGTCCCGGATCAGGGGTTCGGTGGAAAACACCCCGTCCCCCCGCCTCATCGGCAGGTGGATCCTTCACCACTGGGCCACCAGGCAGGGAAGTCCCTTCACAGCCTTCTAAAAGCATCTACCCTGAAACATTCCATGTCGTCCTCCAAAATCACTGGACCATCACGACTGAAATGAAGGAAACTATGTGAGTTCAAGAATGTCTTCACTCCTCAGTGCTTCTTGCTTTAGAACCACGAAGGCATCTCTCTCTCTCTCTCTCTCTCTCTCACACACACACACACACACACACACACACACACACACAGAGGGGGCTCATCGTCCAAAAGAAACCAACTGTTGTGTTTAATCCATCCCCTTTGTTGTGGCCGTTGTGCCATCGCTAGTCAAAGAAGCTGATCTCATGTGGAATCCGATGTCTTCTCTAGGACACTTCAAGAAGCAGCAAGAGTGCCGGTTTGTGAGAAACGAAGGTCAACCCGTCACGATGCGATCCCTTTTCCTGGCCTGATCGTTCAGAAACTCTCCCATCCCAAGCGGGGGACGTCAGGATATCCATCTTGAGTTTGGGACTGGGGCTTCCCCGGCGGCTCCGTAGGAAACCATCCCGTGCCCGCGCAGGAAACACGGGTTTCATCCCCGGCCCGGGAAGATCCCACGTGCTACAGAGCCACGAAGCCCATAGGCCTCGCCGATGGAATCTGTGCTCTCGATCCTGGCCGCTGCGAGCGCTGAGCCCACACCCAGCAGCCAGTGAAGCCCACGTGCCCCAGAGCCCACGCTCCCCAAGAGGAACCACAGCCACGAGAAGCCCAGACACACAAGCGCAGAGCGGCCCCCTCCTCCACGGAGAGAGAACGGCTCGCACGGCAGTGAAGGCGCAGCACACCCCCACAGACATCAAAGACATCCCGTGATTCGAAAGCAAGACGGGCTCTAGGATGGGATGCCGTCGGCCAAGACCTCGTCCTATCCCTCGGGAAGCTCGCTGACTCTGCGGTAGAGGAGATCAAGAGACCGCCGCTCACCGTGCCATCGGAAGTGTGGGAAGCTCTCCCTACAGTGCTGAGAGCCCAGTGGAGACGTGACCCGTGGGGACCGTGAGCGTGCCTGTTCTCGTGAAGAAGTCCTTCCCAGTCCGGGCTCTGGAGATCGGCCTGCAGACAGTGGACGGCCATCCCTCTCGGCTCCCTGCAGGCCCACGGGTCCGGGCGTGCTGTGCCCCCAGCATCTGCTCGCATCTTCTGGGCCCGTCTCCCCCATGGTGCTCCACTCGCTTTGAATCCTTCTCCCCTCTCGTCTGACATGTTTTCTTTCCTGTTCGACTCTTTCCGGCTCCCCAGGCACCACTTCGCATCGTTCTTCTCTTCTCATCGCACTCGTCTCGTGGAAAGAATTCCACGTATCTCTGCCCTGTGCCCCAAGGAGTCTGTCATCGCTCCATTCATCTGGGGATGGACTGGCACGCAGGCAACCCCGGCCCACGAAAACCGTGGTTCCGTGTGGATGGAACGACTCGCCGACGACCGCAGGGGGCTTGTGGACGTGGACGGCTGGCACCGGGGAGTCGTCCTGCGGACACACCCTCGGGCACCATCGCGTTCGCGGGAGCGTTTGGGTTGCCGTCGTGGTCGCCGCCGTATTCCCTAAGACGTGTGCGGTCGCACTGGATTCCGACGGCGTCTATTGGAAAAGAATGGATCGTTCCCCGGATCCCCTCCGAAGGACTTCGAAAAGAGTCGTGGTCGAGACATGATCGATCTTTCCAACACTCTCACTTCTGGGTAGACATCTAAAGAAAAGAGACACAGAATCTAAATCTCAGAGAGACATCTGCACTCCCATGTCCACGGCAGCATCAGTCACACGGGTCAAGAGAGGGAAACAGCCCGAGTGTCCATCAAGGGAAGAAGAGGGAAAGAAGACACACGATCCAGATAGAGATCGATCGATAGGTAGACATAGATGTCCCACGGAGCCACAGGAACGAACACATTCTTATCTGGTGATAGCATGGATGTGACTTAGGGCGTGATGCCAAATGAATAAGTCAGGTAGAGAAAGAAAAAGACTTTCTCGTGCCACTTACATGCCATGGATGGCCATCAAAAAAAAAGAAAGAAAGAAAGAAAGAAAGAAAACGATCATCACAGAGCGGCTGGGGGAGGGAGAAATGGGAAGATATTGCATTGATGTAAGGGGGAAAGAAAAAAAAAAAACCGACTTCACGGATAAGGTACATCTGTACTGTACACGTCACAACGAGCACGGTGATTCTAATGAACAGCATTATTATGATCGTATGATACTATTCGGAGAAGGCCATGGCACCCCTCTGCAGTCCTCTTGCCCGGAAAATCCCATGGACCGGAGGAGCCTGGTGGGCCGCAGTCCACGGGGTCGCTAACAGTCGGACACGACTGAGCGACTTCCCTTCCACTTTTCACTTTCACGCCTTGGAGAAGGACATGGCAACCCACTGCAGGGTTCTTGCCTGGAGAATCCCAGGGACGGGGGTGCCCGGTGGGCTACCGTCCGTGGGGTCGCACAGATTCGGACACGACTGAAGCGACGCAGCAGCAGCAGCAGCAGCAGCAGCAGCAGCAGCATGATCATCTGAGAAAGTTGCCATGACAGTGGACATGAATCACTCTCCTCCCGTCCAATGGCAGAAGGAAATGGCCACCCACTCTAGGATTCTTGCCTGGAACTGTCCACGGATGGAGGAGCCTGGTAGGCTACAGTCCGTGGGGTCGCAAAGAGTCGAACACGACCGAGTGACTTCACTTTCTTTCACATCCAGTCATGATCTGTATGGGTTGTGAGAAAGCTATGAGCTACCGCTTGGGTGGTCATTATTCTTCTGCAACATACAGGTGCCTCTTGTCCCCATTCTGTACACATGAGAACGGAGGATGTCATATGTCCTTCACGGAGGAAATGATATTTCAATACACCTGGAAATTAAACACATAAAATCACCTAGTTGTCTTGTCTTTCCATGAAGAGTCAGTATCGGCTGCGCTAAAAAAAAAAAAAAAAGAAAAGAAAAGAAAAGAAAGAAAGAAAGAAAAAGAAAGCTTTCTTTGGGGGTCTTCGATATGGCCATGCAGGGACACAGGTTTGAATAAAAACCGGGGGAACGTTCCCCAGGAAAGAGTCGGGGGCTTAGAAAGCTGAAGCTCCGTGAGGTTGTAAAGCGACCCGAGAGCAATGAGGATGGACTGTCACGCAAACAAGGGACCGTCTCTTCTTCCAGGGTCCATAGACGGTCACCAGTGAGGCAGGGAAAGGGGAGGGTGTGTGGGATAGGGGTCTTGAATGTCGGGAACACTGTTTCGAGGATCCGGAGGCCTCTGTTCCCCAGGAGGTGCTCCGAGTTTCCAGACTGAGACACAGACCTCTTCCTCCATGGCCCGCCCCTTCTCTATTTTGGGGCGCTCTCTTGGCGATGCTGACTCCACTTTGATTTTCCTGTCACATGTCATCCCCTTTTGCATTCAAAGATACCATTCCATCATGGAAACAAGAGACCTGGTTTATCTCTTTAGAGAGGATTCGAATGAGACAGGATCACTATCCGTGGCGTGGTTTCGGGCACGAACGACCCACACGGGGATCCATGCCACATCTCTCTTTGCCATAGAGAAAGGCTGTGTATGGCAAATGATGCCACGGGATCGGCGAGTTCCTCGGGCTCAGCACTCTCTCGACTTGGCTGCGGTTTTGGTTTTGTTCCCTTCCGTGTTTGCTCGCTTGCTGACCCGCACGTTCTCTCCGGATAGGGCAGCCCATCGAAGCGGAAACACAATCCAGTCTGTGTGGATCCTATTCACGCATCCGATGGGGAGATCAACGACCTCTACGTGGATCCATACACATGGCCGTGTTGGGTTCAGGAGGACCCTTTGGTGTTTTCTGGGTGCGCCCTTTGTTGTCCATGAGCTCACGTGCCTTTCGGGGACATGGCTGATGGAGACGGACACCAAGCAGCAGGGCAGCGAGCTGGCGTCTCGGCCTAGAGCGGTTTCCCAAATGACATCTCAGAACCAGGGCTGAGACAGCCATCCCTCCCCGGGCCCCCCTCGTCGCCGGGGAGGGGTGGGGTGGGGTGGGGGTGGGGGGTGTGAGGTTGGGGAGATGGGGGTGGGAGCCGGGTCCGGGTGCGCGCACGCACGCGCCTGTGTGTGTGAGTGGGGGGGGGGGGGGGGGGGCGGGGCGGGGAGGAGACGGGACTGGGCTCGGGGTTGGGGGTGCCCGAGGTGAGGGGACCGTCCCGGTCCCCCTGAGACGTGAAGGCAGGTTCTGTCCCGCTGAGAACTCCCTGCCTTCAGGGGCGCGCGAGGGGAGCAGGTTTCTCTCCAATCCATTTAGTAAACGGTTTTGAAACAGTTTCCAGACAAAAAGTATCACACAGTTATACACAACATGTCTACTTGTACTTGCCGGGGCCAGCGTGAGGAACTCCGCCCATGGCAAAGGTCACGAGGAAGGAGGCTTGGCACACGCAAAGGCGTGATCAGGCCTCCGGAAACCCCCCCGTTCCCGAGCATCTACCCCCAAAGCCAGAGTCTACCTAGAAAGGACGCGTCTCGTGGGTTGGTTAGGAATGACGTGGGTGAAGGGTTTTTCACGTGTCGGGCCAATCATGACGGCTCATCCCCGGCCCTGGGTGTGACGAGGGCGTCTCAGGTCAAACCTCTCTGCTGACAGACCGGCTCGCGTGACAGGGTCATCCGCACTCCCGCCACGACGCACACGAGTGTCGACGACCTCTCCACCGTAAACAGCACAGAGAGTCTGGGAGTCTTTGGAGAGTCTTCGTGAGCACAGGGCTTTTCTCACGGTGGTCGAGTCCACGATTGCCGCCAGGCCTCCATAGCCTTAGGCACCTGGGAATCTATGAATCCGTGTCGTTGGAATATAGAAAAGGACATAGAGTCGTTTGGAAGGGGAGCAATACTGGACTCTGTGAGTCCATGAATGTTCTCTTTTGGAATAGATTCCCTGTCCTTTGGGATCCAGCCCTGTGTCCTTGCTATGTAAACATGTCACTCGATCACTCTCTTAAGCCTAAAGAGACCTTCAGGGCACCATGGGGGAAAGGGATTTCATGTGTTGGGCTGATGGTTGCTGCTACATCTCCATGTTCCCTGCCCTTAGAGTGAATCTAACTAGCATAGAGGAGACATAAGGATTCACCTTTCAGAGGAATCATGTGACCTTTGGGTTCAACCCATTCCTTTCTTGATTGGAACTCACGACACCCTCACCCTACAGGCATGTACCTTTATCTGGAGGGTGGTGCCTGGTTTAAGAAAAAAACACCCTTGGAACACAGAAGTGTTTTGGGGATCAGAAAGAAAGGATCATCACATGTCAGCAGGCCTCACGGCCAGAAGATGATGTCATATCCCTGAGACCCCTTTTTTTTTTTTTTTTTTTTTTTCGTACATGTATGTGAAGCACCTGATTTTGAGAAAGGTCGGGACTCCTGGCCCCCACGTGACTCTGTAGTCATCCCTATATGTCACCAAAGGTAGAGAGGCAAACCCAACACGAAAGAAATCGGATCCGTCTCCGGAAAGACCGATACCCCCATGTCGCTTCTTTCTTGCTCCCCGTTTCTCTGGCTGAATTCCAAGTTATTCAGCCTCTTTTCCTCCACTCATTTTCCTACGACACTATCCGTTTCTAATCTCTCTATATCTCTGTCATTAAATACGTGTTTATCCAAGGACGCCAACACCGTCCCCACCTTCGAATTCCCTGGATCCAACGGGGCTGGACCCGGGCAGGAGGCGGCGTGTGGTGGTGTGTCTGGGGCATGCGCAGGTGGTGCCGCGTGGGTGTATGTGTGTGTGGGGGGAGGGGTAATGTGTGTGGTGTGTGTATAGGTTCCACGTGAGGCCGAGTGTGTGTCGGGTGGGCACCATGGGTGTGTGCGTGTGGGATGCGCCTGTGGGTGTGGGCATGGCCGGAAGGGGGTGGGGCGTGCAGAGACAGTGGCCCAGAGACACAGCCAGGCAAAGGACAACGCAGTGTGTGTGTGTGTAGGGGGTAGGGGGGAGTGTGTGGTATGTGGCCTGTGCGAGCGGGGTGTGAACGGGCTGCGTGTGTGTGTGTATGTGTCTGGGGTCGGGATGTGTGTGTGCGCAGCGTGCAGGCGGGGTGTGTGTGCGGGTATGCGTGTGGCGTGTAGGGTGCCGCTGTGGGTGTGGGTGTGGGTGTGGCCTGTGGGTCTGAGGGGCGGTGGCGCAGAGACAGAGGCCCAGAGACACAGCTAGGCAAAGGACAACGCAGTGGGGGGGGAGGGGGGGGGCTCGTGAGGCGGCTTGCAGGAGGGGTGGGGGGTGGGATGTGTGTTCGGGCATGTTGTGTGCGATCGTCGCGGGGTGTTTATGGGCGGGGGGGTGGGTGTGGCGTTGGAAGCGGGGCTGGGTGTGTGTGGCCTCAGCGTGTGGTGTGTGGGCAGAGCGAGAGAAGAGGAGAGGTGGAGCATCACAGCCAGGCCAAGGACAACGCAGTGTGTGTGTGTGTGTGTGTCTGGGTTCGGGATGTGTGTGTGTGCTGTGCGTACGCGGGGTGTGTGTGCGGGTATGCGTGTGGCGTGTAGGGTGCACCTGTGGTTGTGGGTGTCCCGGGGAGGGGCGGCGTGGCACAGAGACACAGCTAGGCAAAGGACGGTGCAGTGTGTCTGTGTGTGTGTGGGGGGGGGGGGTGCGGGAGAGGTGGGGGTGCGGGGTATGTGTTGGGGCATGGTGTGTGCGGGGGTGGGGGGTTTAATGGGCGGGCAGGTGTGTGTGGCGCTGGGGGCGGGGCGGGGTGTGTGTGTCTACGCATGTGGTGTGTGGGCAGAGACAGAGGAGAGGGGGAGAGTCACAGCCAGGCCAAGGACCACGCAGTGGAGGGGGGGGGAGGGGGGGCTGGGGCGGGGGGGAGGGGGGGCTGTGGGGGGAGGGGGGGCTGGGGCGGGAGGGGAGGAGTGTGCGGTGTGTGGCAATCGTGGGCGGGGTGCAAACGGGCTGGGTGTGCCTGTGTCTGGGGTCGGGATGTGTGTGTGCACTGTGTGCAGGCGGGGTGTGTGTGCAGGTATGCGTGCGGTGTGTGGTGCGCCTGCGGTTGTGGGTGTGGTGGAGGGTGGGTGGCGCAGAGACACAGCTAGGCAAAGGACAGTGCAGTGTGTGGGGGGGGCGGGGGGGCGGGAGAGGTGAGGGGGCGGGGTTCATAATCTGAAAGGTGAAAGGCACAGGGACGCACGGACGCACCCACCCACCCACGCACGCACGCACGCAGGCAGGCACCCAGCCACGCACCCACCCACCCACCTGCCCACGCACGCACGCGTCCACGCACCCACCCACGCACGTGCCCGTCCACACTGTTGTGTGACGAGCTGGGTGGATCTAAGCGTGTGATGACTCTGTCCATCGGGTGGAAATCGCAGATCTCAGTGAGGTTATGATGGGAGCAGGGGCTTTGACGCAGTGCGACGGAGAACACACTGATGATCGACTTCAAGGTCAATAGAGAGGGGTCTGAAACCTCCCAGAAGGAAATCACAGCACTTTATCATAAAGTTTGGTGTAGCTATTTGTTCTGGCATAGTCACCAAGTGTAAACGGTTCATTTCTGAATGTCATTTCTGTCCCGCTGAGTCCTCCCTGCCTTCAGGTGCGCCAGCGAGGGGTGCAGGTTTCTCTCCAATCCACGGCCATGCATCGTTTTCGCCCTGTTCAAAAAAAAAAAAAAAAAAAAAAACACAAAGACCAAAACGTATTTGTTTATCTTGGCCTGTTTTCCGGGCCGAGGCCAAAGACCTCTTCAAGCGTGTCCAAAGGATCTGACAGGATGGGAGGGAGGGTGCAGGTCAATCCACGGGTCAGGAGATCCACAGAAGCTGTCACAGCTGTGACTCGGGCCTTTTTCAGAAACAGGCCCATTTGGATGATTCCCTGGACAGGAGTCACCCCAGGAGTTTCCTTGAAGGGATCGAGTTGAGCTGCAGGAGTCGGGAGCGTGACCCCGCCGCCGCCAGAGGGCCTCCTCAGCCCGGCAGGCCGGCCTGCAGGCAGGCAGGCAGGGGCTATTGTCTGTGGGCCCCACCGCCACCCTCCCCCACCCTCCCCCTGCAGGGCCTCGTCCGATAGCTTCATTCAGATGCAGAAAGCTTTCCAGTCAAGTCAGAGCCTTTGACTTCGCCTCGAGCTTCTCTCCATTGAATGGTGATCCGCCCCACCCACCCCTCCTCCCATCGCCATCCCCATCCCCATCCCCCCATTCCATGTCTCCACCTCGAGACTGCCCCTTTCGGCACCGTGCGGAGGAAGGGGGCTGGGGGGTGGGGAGGGAGGCCGAGGGACACACTCGCCTCGTGTCAGGCCAAAGGAGTCTCCTCCTTTTCTGTCACCCAGGAAACCCCGCTCACGCGTGCGAGGATCACGGACGTGCGTCGAAGCAGCCATCGTCCCTTGACAGCTTCCCCTCCGTGGGAGGAGGTTTTCATTCCTGCCCGCCTCCAGTTCCGTTCCGTTCAGTCGCTCAGTCGTGTCCGACTCTTTGCGACCCCACGAATCGCAGCACGCCAGGCCTCCCTGTTCATCACCATCTCCCGGAGTTCACTCAGACTCACGGCCATCGAGTCCGTGATGCCATCCAGCCATCTCACCCTCTGTCGTCCCCTTCTCCTCCTGCGCCCAATCCCTCCCAGCATCAGAGTTTTTTTTTTCCAATGAGTCCACTCTTCTCGTGAGGTGGCCAGAGTCCTGGGGTTTCAGCTTTCGCATCATTCCTGCCAAAGAAATCCCAGGGCTGATCTCCTTCCGAATGGACCGGTTGGATCTCCTTGCAGTCCAAGGGACTCTCGAGAGTCTTCTCCAACACCACAGTTCAAAAGCATCCATTCTTCGGCGCTCAGCCTCCTTCACAGTCCAGCTCTCACATCCACACATGAGCAAGGAAAAACCATAGCCTTGACTAGACGGACCTTAGTCGGCAAAGTCACGTCACCGCTTTTGAAGATGCTATCTAGGTTGGTCACCACTTTTCTTCCAAGGAGTCAGCGTCTTTTAATGTCATGGCTACAGTCACCATCTGCAGTGATTCTGGAGCCCCCCAAAATAAAGTCTGACCCTGTTTCCACTGGTTCCCCATCTATGTCCCACGAAACGATGGGACCGGACGCCATGATCTTCGTTTTCTGAATGTTGAGCTTTAGGCCAACGTTTTCACTCTCCTCTTGCACTTTCCTCAAGAGGCTTTGTCGCTCCTCTTCCCTTTCTGCCATACGGGTGGTGTCATCTGCATATCTGAGGCCATCGATATTTCTCCCGGCCATCTTGAGTCCAGCTTGTGTTTCTTCCAGTCCAGCGTTTCTCATGATGTCCTCTGCATAGAAGTGAAAGAAGCAGGGTGACAATAGACAGCCTTGACGTCCTCCTTTCCCAATCTGGAACCCAGTCTGTCGCTTCCTGACCTGCCTACGGATTTCTCAAGAGGCAGGTCGGGCGGTCTGGTATTCCCATCTCTCTCAGCCTTCAGAGAGACAGAAAAGGAGGGAGGGGCAGAGCGTTCCTCTGGCGCCGGCCGGCTCTGTAGTCACTCGAATCCAAAACACTCCATCGGGCACGGAGGTTCACGTGCGGTGGGCTGGAGTGGGGTGGGGACGGCGGCCTACTCCGAACCCTAGCCGTTTTCCCTCCTCTGGAACCTGGAAAAGGAACCTAGGAAAAGCTGAGCTGCTGTCTGTGTGCGTGAGTGCGTGCACGTACACGTGTACGTGAGAGACGGCACGTTGTCCATGTGCGTGTGCGTGTGCATGGACGTGAGAGGAAAAGGGGAAAAAAAGGAAAGAAAGGAGGAGGAAAAAAAAAAAAAAAAAAAAACCAGAAGGAGGGAAGGACGAAATAGGTGAGTTAGTAGGGCCTCCGTGTCGTGGAAAGAGTTTCTGAGCACAGATCCTCCGTTCAGTGAATCAGCGATCGTATCTCCTCTACAGGAGGCCGTGATGTCGATGGACGGGTCCGGGAAAGCAGGCCTGGGGTGCAAGCGATCGGGTATTTTCTTTCCCCTCAGAGGCACTTGTAGGGAAACCAAGGAAACACACAGGTTCATCCCTGGAGCGGATTCGAGACACCAGTCGGCGGAGGGAGAGGCAGTCTAGGAGACTGATTTCTAGACGTCAGGGTCGGGTCCTGGAGCGGGTTGCCATGTCCTTCTCCAGGAGGCCTTCCTGGCCCAGGGATGGAACCCGGGTCTCCAGGAGTGTGTACCCGCGTTTCTCAGAAACACCCTCTGGGCCCCTAAGGAACCTGTGGCAATCACGAGCGCCAAGGAGATAAGAATCCTCCACTGAGAGTTTCCCAAGTCTGGAAGGACCAGATCGAGAGAAAAAGAGAAAGGATTCCCTTCTGCCGACAGGGGTGTTGTACGAAGGGACCAAGGGGATGGCCGTCTTTCCAAATTCACATGTTCAACATTGTGTCCTTTCGGTCCTCTGTGTTCTCTTTGTATCTGGAAAGCAACAGGTGGAACGGTATAGGTCCTTTCATTATTTGATTTTTCTTTCTGTCTTTTTCCCGCCCGCCCGCCCGCCCGCCCGTCCGTCCGTCCGTCCATCCCTCCATCTGTCTTCTCTCTGTCTCTGTCGCTTTTCACTCAGGTTAGGGAATTTAAAAAAACAAAAAAACAAAAACAAAGGAGGAATCTGTATCTCTGCAGGTCAGGAAGCTACAGTTAGAACTAGACACGGAAACCCAACAGGCTGGTTCCAAATAGGGAAAGGAGTCCATCAAGGCTGTCTATCGCCACCCTGCTTATGTAACCTACAGGCTGAGTACACATCATGAGAAACGCTGGGCTGGATGAAGCGCAAGCTGGAGTCAAGATTGCCGGGAGAAATATCAATCACCTCAGATACGCACATGACACCACCCTTATGGCAGAAATGAAGTATGGGCGGGTTGGGAGGCGGGGGGGGGGGGGGGCGCGGGGAGGGGCGTTACAAAGTCATGGTCGTTTCAGGTGTTCAGATTCTTTTCCCTCAGAGGTTCATGCAAAGTCATACGTCTACTTTCCTGCGCTGGCATAGGATCCTGGTGCCCGTGGATTGTTCTGACGTCCAGTTTATGTGTACGCGTTCAACCCGACCTCCTAAGGGGACCGCCTGCTCCTCCCCGCCCCCAATCCTGTGTTCCTCAAGAAGTCAGGCGTCCACTGTAGCATCCTCTTCCTCAGTTCACCCAACGCCATGACAGAAGTCATTCCTCCAGCTTTCCCATCGGTTCTCTACACCTCGCCTGATGATGGCGGGGGACCGGAAGACTGACCGTTCTGAAGAATGTCGCAAGAGCTCTGGGTGAAGGCTCCTACGACTCGCTCGGTGAAGTGGGTGGCGTGTCAATCCGTAGAGACCGTGGAAGGGATGCCCCAAGTGGCAAACACCATCGCTCTCAGTGGCGGTCCGTTTGCTTGTCTGCAGCGAGGGACGGAAGGGAGGCTTCCACCTTCCACAGAGAAAGCTATCCCTAGCGTCCCGAGCATGTTTGACCACCACCCCACCCCGCCGCCCCAGGTGACAGGCGTGACAGGTCAGACTGTAGCAATCGTCACGTCAAGGGTGTACGCACAACAGGCAGACTCATCTGAAAGGCACCCTGTCCTGTGAAGGTGGAGGGAGGGGAGGGAGGGGCAGAGGGATGGCGAGGAAGGGAAAGAGAAAGAGAGGGACAGGAACGCACACGGTGGGGGCGGAGGGGGTGGGGGGAGGCGGTCGGGGGCCAGCGTGAGGAACTCCGCCCATGGCAAAGGTCACGAGGAAGGAGGCTTGGCACACGCAAAGGCGTGATCAGGCCTCAGGAACCCCCCCGTTCCCGAGCATCTACCCCCAAAGCCAGAGTCTACCTAGAAAGGACGCGTCTCGTGGGTTGGTTAGGAATGACGTGGGTGAAGGGTTTTTCACGTGTCGGGCCAATCATGACGGCTCATCCCCGGCCCTGGGTGTGACGAGGGCGTCTCAGGTCAAACCTCTCTGCTGACAGACCGGCTCGCGTGACAGGGTCATCCGCACTCCCGCCACGACGCACACGAGTGTCGACGACCTCTCCACCGTAAACAGCACAGAGAGTCTGGGAGTCTTTGGAGAGTCTTCGTGAGCACAGGGCTTTTCTCACGGTGGTCGAGTCCACGATTGCCGCCAGGCCTCCATAGCCTTAGGCACCTGGGAATCTATGAATCCGTGTCGTTGGAATATAGAAAAGGACATAGAGTCGTTTGGAAGGGGAGCAATACTGGACTCTGTGAGTCCATGAATGTTCTCTTTTGGAATAGATTCCCTGTCCTTTGGGATCCAGCCCTGTGTCCTTGCTATGTAAACATGTCACTCGATCACTCTCTTAAGCCTAAAGAGACCTTCAGGGCACCATGGGGGAAAGGGATTTCATGTGTTGGGCTGATGGTTGCTGCTACATCTCCATGTTCCCTGCCCTTAGAGTGAATCTAACTAGCATAGAGGAGACATAAGGATTCACCTTTCAGAGGAATCATGTGACCTTTGGGTTCAACCCATTCCTTTCTTGATTGGAACTCACGACACCCTCACCCTACAGGCATGTACCTTTATCTGGAGGGTGGTGCCTGGTTTAAGAAAAAAACACCCTTGGAACACAGAAGTGTTTTGGGGATCAGAAAGAAAGGATCATCACATGTCAGCAGGCCTCACGGCCAGAAGATGATGTCATATCCCTGAGACCCCTTTTTTTTTTTTTTTTTTCGTACATGTATGTGAAGCACCTGATTTTGAGAAAGGTCGGGACTCCTGGCCCCCACGTGACTCTGTAGTCATCCCTATATGTCACCAAAGGTAGAGAGGCAAACCCAACACGAAAGAAATCGGATCCGTCTCCGGAAAGACCGATACCCCCATGTCGCTTCTTTCTTGCTCCCCGTTTCTCTGGCTGAATTCCAAGTTATTCAGCCTCTTTTCCTCCACTCATTTTCCTACGACACTATCCGTTTCTAATCTCTCTATATCTCTGTCATTAAATACGTATTTATCCAAGGACGCCAATGCCGTCCCCACCTTCGAATTCCCTGGATCCAACGGGGCTGGACCCGGGCAGGAGGCGGCGTGTGGTGGTGTGTCTGGGGCATGCGCAGGTGGTGCCGCGTGGGTGTATGTGTGTGTGGGGGGAGGGGTAATGTGTGTGGTGTGTGTATAGGTTCCACGTGAGGCCGAGTGTGTGTCGGGTGGGCACCATGGGTGTGTGCGTGTGGGATGCGCCTGTGGGTGTGGGCGTGGCCGGAAGGGGGTGGGGCGTGCAGAGACAGTGGCCCAGAGACACAGCCAGGCAAAGGACAATGCAGTGTGTGTGTGTGTAGGGGGTAGGGGGGAGTGTGTGGTGTGTGGCCTGTGTGAGCGGGGTGCGAACGGGCTGTATGTGTGTGTGTGTGTGTGTGTGTGTGTGTGTGTGTGTGTGTGTGTGTGTGTGTGTGTCTGGGGTCGGGATGTGTGTGTGTGCACTGTGTGCAGGCGCGGTGTATGTGCGGGTATGCGTGTGGTGTGTAGGGTGCGCCTATGGTTGTGGGTGTGGTGGAGGGTGGGTAGCGCAGAGACACAGCTAGGCAAAGGACAAGGCAGTGTGTGTGGGGGGGCGTGGGGAGCGGGAGAGGTGGGGGAGGCGGGGTATGTGTGGGGGCGCGTGGTGTGTGCGGGGGTGGGGGTTTTGTGGGCGGGGGTGGGGGTGTGCGTATGGCTACGCACGTGGCGTGTGGGCAGAGCCAGAGGAGGGGGAGACAGCGACAGCCAGGCCAAGGACAATGCAGTGTGTGTGTGTGTATGGGGGAGCGGGGGGAGTGTGTGGTGTGTGGTGTGCGGTGTGTGGCGTGTGCGGGCCGGGTGCCTAAGGGCTGGGGGTATGTGTGCGTGTGTCTGTGCGCGTGTGCGTGTGGCGGGGTGGTGGGGGGGGGGGTGGGGGTGGTCCGGGATGCGTGTGTGCACGCGCTGGGTGCAGGCGGGGTGTGTGTGCGGATATGCGTGCGGTGTGTAGGGTGTTCCTGCGGGTGGTGCGGGCAGAGACAGAGGCAGAGAGTCGCAGCCAGGCAAAGGACGACGCAGTGGGTGTGTGGTATGGGCATGGTGTGGGGGGTGGGGTGGGGTGGGGTCTGCGTGTGGTGTGTGTGGTGGGCGGGCAGAGACAGATCCAGTCAGGCAGAGGATCACGTGCACGGATGGATATCCCGCATCATCTGCTTGTGTTTTCTGAGCTCACTCAGCACCTCCGCCATCAAGACCACTCCCACGAAATGTGAGTCTGCCCCCACCAGCCAGCACTTGTCTTTGGCCAGGCAGACAGGGGAGTGTTCCGAGTTTGGGGGGGGGGGGGGGAGGGGGGGCGGGGTTGGCGACTCGCTGTCACCAGGCCAGCTTGGGTCCTCGCGTTCTGCCCCTGAACCTGACTGGAGCAAGTGGATCCGTGTGATCTGTCGTGGCTCTGTTTGAAATCCTTGGCGGGAGAAGGAAGATTTCCCCCCACGCCAGGGGAGACAAGCCCCCAGAAAGTCACCTCCCCGGGGTTCCAATAGCTGTTCTCCAAATCGATGAAGTTTCCCAAAGGAGATGTCCCGTCCCAAGCAGAAAAGCCCCAATGGCTCCCCATGGACCTCTGGCCCAAGGTGCCGCTCCCACACAGCCTCCTTCCACAGCCCCAGGGCATTCAAGAGTTCGCCGGCCCGGCCCGCTCCATCCGTGGTCCCCCCGCAGGGCCATCTGAAAAAGCGACCGACAGGCAGGTGGCGCCCGACAGCCAACCCACTGTCCAGAGAGCCGGCCGCGGCATAGAAGCTCCGAGGGAGACCGGCAGGGACTCGTTGCCAGACGGGGGGGCCCATCCTAGGGCGCAGTTTCTCCGCTCAGTCACCGACGTGGACAGGAAAGCGGGACACGCCAACACTTCTCGGGAACGTCTCTGGGCGAGGTACGACGGACGCACGGACGGACAGACGGAGGGGGTGGAGGGGGTGGGGGGGTGGGGGAGGGGGAAGGGGAGCCTTCTTGACCGCACGCCCGCACCCACCGACGCACGCACGCAGGCACGCACGCAGGCACGCAGGCACGCAGGCACGCAAGCACGCACCGACCGACCGACGCCGGGGTCCAGCCCTGGTGGATCCAGGGTGATTCGAGGGTGGGGATGGAATCGGCGTCCTAGGAAAAAAGTTAATTCATTATAGATATACAGAGAGAGATTACAAACGGATCGTGTCGTAGGAAATATTAGTGGCGAAAAAGAGGCGGAATCACTTGGTTTACGAGGAATCGCATCCATGCTGCAGATGCGAATTCAGCCAGAAAAACGGGGAGCAAGAGAGAAACGACAGAGGGGAATCCGTCTTTCCAGAAACTGATCCCATTTCTTTGATTTTTAGGCTTGCTTCTAACCTTTTGTTACACATAGGGATGAATCCAGAGTCACGCGGGGGTCAGCAATCCTGACCTTTCTCAAAATCAGCTGCTTTCCCTCCAAGGAAGGTCTTAAGGGTTTTCCATCATCTTCTGGCCACGAGGCCTGCTGACATTTTATGATCCTTTGTTCTGATCCCCAAAGCACTCACGTTTTCCAAGGTCAAGAAAGGCACTGATGTCACTCAAGGTTCACAGGATTCATCTGAAAGGTTCATACTTATTTCTCCCCAGAGACACTGCTAGGCAAAGGACAAGGCAGTGTGTGAGTGCGGGGTAGGGTGGGGTGGGGTGGGGTGGGGGGGGGGGGGCGAGGGGGAGTGCGGGAGAGGTGGGGGAGCGGGATGTGTGCGCGGGCGTGTCGTGTGCCGTCGTCTCGGGGTGTTTATGGGCGGGGGGGGGGGGGTGGCGTTGGAAGCGGGGCTGGGTGCGTGTGGCCTCAGCGTGTGGTGTGTGGGCAGAGCGAGAGAAGAGGAGAGGTGGAGCATCACAGCCAGGCCAAGGACAACGCAGTGTGTGTGTGTATGGTTGAGGGGGGGGTAGTGTGTGGTGTGTGGCGTGTGCGGGCGGGGTGCGAACGGGCTGGGCGTGTGTGTGCCAGTATGCGTGCGGTGCGTAGGGTGCGCCTGTGGTTGTGGTGGAGGGGGTCGGCGCAGAGACACAGCTAGGCAAAGGACAAGGCAGTGTGTGGGTGGGGGGGGGGTGCGAGAGAGGTGGGGGGCGGGGTATGTGTGGGGCCTCGGTGTGTGCGGGGCAGGCCGTGTGTGTGGCGTTGGCGGCGGGAGGGGTGTGTGTGTCTACGCATTAGGTGTGTGGGCAGAGACAGAGGAGATGGGGAGAGTCACAGCCAGGCCAAGGACAATGCAGTGTGTGTGTGGGGGGGGGGGGGCGGAGGCGGGGGAGGGGAGGAGTGTGCGGTGTGTGGTGTGTGCGGGCGGGGTGCGAACCGACTGGGTGAGTGTGTGTCTGGGATCGGGATGTGTGTGTGCACTGTGTGCAGGCGGGGTGTGTGTGCGGATCTGCGTGTGGTGGGTGGGGTGCCCCTGTGGGTGTGGGTGTGGGTGTCGGTGTGGCCGGTGTGTGTTTGGGGGGAGGTGGCGCAGAAACAGAGGCCCAGTGACACAGCTAGGCAAAGGACAAGGCAGTGTGTGTGTGGGGTGGGGGGGGGGGGGAAGGGGGCTTGCGGGAGGGGTGGGGGAGTGGGATGTGTACAGGGGCGTGGTGTGTGCGCTCGTCGCGTGGAATTTATGGGGAGGGGGTGTGTGTGTGTAATTGTGGCGTTGGGGGCGGGGCTGGGTGCGTGTGGCCTCAGCATGTGGTGTGTGGGCAGAGACAGAGGCGAGGCGGAGAGTCACAGCCGGGCCAAGGACTAGGTAGTTGGGGGGGCGGGGGGGGGGGAATTGGGGGAGTTTGTGGTGTGTGGCGTCTGCCGGCGGGCTGGGTGTGGGTGTGCCTGGGTACGGGATGTGTGGGTGCGCGGTGTGCAGGCCGAGTGTGTGCGCGGGTATGCGTGTGGTGTGTAGGGTGCCGCTGTGGGTGTGGGTGTGGGTGTGGGTGTGGCCTGTGGGTGCGAGGGGTGGTGGCGCAGAGACAGAGGACAAGAGACACTGCTAGGCAAAGGACAAGGCAGTGTGTGTGTGGGTGGGGGGGTGCGAGAGAGGTGGGGGGCGGGGTATGTGTGGGGCCTCGGTGTGTGCGGGGGTTGGGGTGTTTATGGGCAGGCGGTGTGTGTGGCGTTGGCGGCGGGAGGGGTGCGTGTGTCTACGCATTAGGTGTGTGGGCAGAGACAGAGGAGATGGGGAGAGTCACAGCCGGGCCAAGGACAATGCAGTGTGTGTGTGTGAGGGCGGAGGCGGGGGAGGGGAGGAGTGTGCGGTGTGTGGTGTGTGCGGGCGGGGTGCGAACCGGCTGGGTGAGTGTGTGTCTGGGATCGGGATGTGTGTGTGCACTGTGTGCAGGCGGGGTGTGTGTGCGGATCTGCGTGTGGTGGGTGGGGTGCCCCTGTGGGTGTGGGTGTGGGTGTCGGTGTGGCCGGTGTGTGTGGGGGGGGGGTGGGGAGGTGGCGCAGAGACAGAGGCCCAGTGACACAGCTAGGCAAAGGACAAGGCAGTGTGTGTGGGGGGGGAGGGGGAAGGGGGCGTGCGGGAGGGGTGGGGGAGTGGGATGTGTACAGGGGCGTGGTGTGTGCAGTCGTCGCGGGGAATTTATGGGCGGGGCGGGTGGGTGTGTGTAATTGTGGCGTTGGGGGCGGGGCTGGGTGCGTGTGGCCTCAGCATGTGGTGTGTGGGCAGAGACAGAGGCGAGGCGGAGAGTCACAGCCGGGCCAAGGACTAGGTAGTTGGGGGGGCCGGGGGGAATTGGGGGAGTTTGTGGTGTGTGGCGTGTGCCGGCGGGCTGGGTGTGGGTGTGTCTGGGTACGGGATGTGTGGGTGTGCGGTGTGCAGGCGGGGTGTGTGTGCGGGTATGCGTGTGGTGTGTAGGGTGCCGCTGTGGGTGTGGGTGTGGGTGTGGCCTGTGGGTGCGAGGGGTGGTGGCG
>NW_027184641.1:150000-175000 GCF_032405125.1 Capricornis sumatraensis
CGACACCACCACTCGGCCTCAGGCACCTGAGGGACGACCTGGAGCGCTCCAGGGGCACCACCGAGGGTCACACGAGGCACGCTCACACACCCGCGTGGGGTGCGCAGCGCGGCGTCGGCGGTGGCACAGCCCTCCCCGCCACAGGGAGGGCCGCTCGCCGGGCACACGCCGAGAAGGCGAAGCGAGAGCAATCTGCTGTGTCAGAAGACCAACGGCCCCCACTGACGCCCCAAGGCAAAGGAGACCGAAGATCAGGGCCAGAAGCCACACCCAACCCCTGCCTTCCTCACCCTCCCTGATGGGCAGCGAGGGGGGGAGAAGACAAGCGAGGGGCCCCGCGGACAGACCGAGAAGAGCAGACGCGTTCACTGGGAACGCCCGTCCCTCGTCTGGCACGGCTTAGGCTCGGCCCGGGAGAACACGACCACACCACATCGATCTGTTGAGCCAAGGTGGAGCGGGGGGGAGGCACGGTGAGGACAGTCACCAGAGGGGCCCGCTTTAAGCCTCGCCGGCAACCTCCGCCCCCCCCACCTCGCCTCAGGCGAGAGCGGCCGACGACCCCCAAGAGGAGAACGCCTGACACGTGGCACGGAGCCCACAGGGCGGGGGTCGCCCCAGCCGCAACCAGGTGCCCACAGCGGGGGCGAGGGATGCACAGGGTAGAAGACCCACGCGCCACCTCGCCCCGCCACCCTCGGGTCGCCCAGAGACCGGAGGTGGCACCAAGGGTCGGGTCAGCCAGACGACACCACACAGGAGCCGGCGCACAGGCCCAGGCGGGCGGCTCCAGCGGCAAGGGCCGAACCGGGCACCAGCTGGCGGCCCAGAAGCCCAGAGCCCCGCGTGCGTCCAGAGACCCACAGTCCTCGGTGGCAGACACCAAAGGAGACCGTGTCAGCACTTATCTGGTGGCAAAAAAGGCCTATTAAGGGCGACGAAATGACAGCAGCTGACAGCGGAGCACATCGACGACGCGCAGGGAGGGCCCCCGGAACCTTGTCCCGGCCACCTGTCCCCAACGCTGCCCCATAAACACCAGGCCCCGAGCTCTCTTGGGGGGGGGGGTCATCTGGTCGACCGGGAGGGGGGAGGGGGCGCGTGGTGGCCAAAGCGGGGGCGCGGGCACCAAGGGGGGGCGGGGGGGAAGCTGGCCGAGGACGCCCTCCCCGCCTCGTCCACGCGGGCAGGGGTACCGGTCCGTCCGAGTCTCCGAACGGGGATTTGGCTTCGATGTGCAAAAGGAAAAGAGAAGACAGAACCGTCAGCGAGGCGCTTCCCACGAGACGAGCGGGCCCCGACCAGGGACCGCGCCCGGGGCCCGGACCGTCCTAGACGGGGCACCCAGGACGGCCCGAGCCGGCCCCCACCTCCCGACTGGGATTCAGGGAGCCGGAGAGGGGGGAGCCAAAGTCGCGTCCGACGACCGAGACCCACGAGGGCACGCCGAAGGGTCGAGCGCGCCCTCCCCGGCCACCCGCGGAAGCAGGGTCCGGTCCATCCACGTCTCCGGACCCGTCAGGACTCTGACAAAGAAAAAGCATGTGTGCCGGGAGACGCCTCGGGCGACCGGACCCCACGGGGGGACCGCACACGCGCCTCCCCCGCTCAACCCTCGGGTTCCCCCACCTCCGGAGTGCCACGCGGAAAACACCTCGGGCAGAAAGGACCCGAGGGCCCGGACCCTGGCGCGCCCTCCGGCGACCTCCAAGCCACCGTCTGGGCCGGTCCCCACCTCCGGAGCGGGGCCGAGGGCGAAGCAAACGCTCCTGAGGGCGAAGCAAACGCTCCTGAGGGCGAAGCAAACGCTCCTGAGGGCGGCCCAGGAGGCGTCCGGACCGCCGAGCCCGAGTCCAGGCGCTCCGGGCAGGGAAGACCCTCTCCCCGCCCACCGCGGCGGCCCGGCCCAGGCAGGGTCCGGGCGGTCCGTCCCCGTGGCCGCAGGGGCACGGGGAGATGCTGGTCGACCCGGTCAGGCCGCCCCGCGAGCCGGCTCCGGGGCGCCGCGACGGTCACCCTCCTCAGAAACCTAGAGAACCAATCTCCGGCGACAGCGGGACTGTCCCTAGGCCTCGGCGCCACCGGGACTGTCGCCGCCAGCGTCGCCGGTGTCTGAGAGCTCTGCCTCGGGCCCAGAGGCTGAGTCACAATCCTCCTGAAAGGCCTCGCCGAAGCTCCAGAGGGGAGGGACAATATACAAGCGGCCGCCAGGTGGCTCCTGACAAGCGACTCGAACGTCCCGAGGACGGGTCGCTGTCGCCGGCCGCCGGGGACGCCACCGCGCCGGCCGCCCAGACGCCCGAGCTCGGCCCGGAGCCTCCGCCGCCGAGCGACGCGACGCGACGCGACCCCGGCCGCAGAGGAAGGGAGAGACGCTGGGAAGGATCTCCTCAGGAGGCTGCCACGAAGGAGACTCACTCCCCCACGCGACTCCGGGGTGCTGGGGGGGACATTCCACGGAGACGCCGGCGGGCGGTGGGGGCTCGGGGCGGGGTCGGCGGAGAGAGGGGCACCAGCGGCATCGCAGACTCCCCCGGCCCCCCTCCCCCGAAAGAGAGAGGGAGGGAGGGAGGGAGGGAGGGAGGGAGGGAGGGAGGGGCCGGCAAAGCGAAACCAGGCGAGCGCTGCTCGGAGAACAAAGCAGGACTTTGGAAAGCAGACACAGACACGCGAGCCCAGGAGCAAGAAAGGAAAAGGAGGAGACACACTCGGAACCCCCAACAAGAGAAGGCACCACTCAACCTGGGTGGAGACCGTGACAAAGTCCGAAGACAACACACCCAAGCACGCGCCGGTGGGTGGGGAAAGTGCACCTGAGGTCAGGAGAACATGGATTTCAAAGTCACTGAACTGGCCACAAACACCAGAACGGCAGGCGGGCGGGAGGGCGGGCGGGAGGTCTGGGGTGGCAGGGCTGCGGGGGTGGGGGTTGGGAGGGGCGGGGCGGGGGGGCCTGGGGTGCGGGGGCGGGGGGGGGGTGGCGGCTGAGGGGCGTGGAGGTGAGGAGGACCGGACCGAGTCGATAGGGATCCACTAAATAAACCCCGTGTTCCATGACAACAGCCAGTTACATGAATACATAACTTTTTGAAGCAGATCAGAAAGGAAATGAAACAGAACCACCAGGCAGGAAAGTCAAGTCATAGAACTGCTCCGGCTGCTTAAAAGTCAGAGAGAGGGAGAGGGAGAGGGGGAGGGGGAGGGAGAGGGGGAGGGGGAGGGAGGGGGAGGGAGAGGGGGAGGGGAGGGGGAGGGGGAGCGAGAACGCAGACACATGCGCATATATGCGTGTCCATATGTATACGCACGCGTATTCGCGTCTATATATACGCGCACACGTGGGTATAAACAAACACGTTCAAAGGGCATGCTCACATACACGCATGTGTCTGTGTGCGCACGTGTATGCCTAGGCGTTTCTACTGTGCGTGTATGCTTGCGTGTATATACGTAGACACAGGCATATAGACACAGACGTCCACGGAGATACA
Source organism: Capricornis sumatraensis (assembly GCF_032405125.1). Taxonomy (NCBI): domain Eukaryota; kingdom Metazoa; phylum Chordata; class Mammalia; order Artiodactyla; family Bovidae; genus Capricornis; species Capricornis sumatraensis. The sequence continues at coordinate 153,492 of NW_027184641.1, forward strand.
CAGGCACGAATACACATGCTCATATGTGCAGATACGTCGGTATCCATAAACACATACATATACGGGGAAAGCGCAAGCATATTGCAAAAGGGGCTTTTCTGTCCAAAACGGATCAAGGCGTCAGACAACTCAGCCTCCAAAAGGGAAACGACCCCCGATGAGCGAAGTGGGCAGGCAGGGGGCCCGAGCAGACACCTTCCTCCCAAAGAAAGGGAGAACAGACAGACACCCAGAAGCACAAGGTAGAAAACACATCAGCGGCAGGGCTGGGCTGGGCTGGGCTGGGTCTGCCGGGGGTGGGGGCGGGCTCGCGGAAGCACCCCGGGGCGTTTATCTGGACAAGGATCCTTCTCCTTCGGAGGGGAAAGGCCCAGGGGCTGGAATCGCAATCGCGACAGCAAGTTCGAACCACGAGAAGACAGTGGCTCCTGATCGGTCGAACGCGTCTTTGCTGCCGCTGAGGAACATGTGGGCGGACTCAGAGAGATCACATCTCATCCCCTGGGGCCTCCCAGAGAGAGAAACCACATCCCTAGGGAAAAGAGTCCTGCGATTCCCTCGGAACACTCCACCAAAGAGTCCCCCTTCGACCCAACCCAGCCACTCCACGGAGTGCCCACGGAGGGGACAGAGAAGATACGGACATGTGTATGTGTGGGATCGACCCCCATACCTAGGTAGACATCCGTACACACAGAAGGAGAGAGCTCTCTGTCTGTGTGCCTACGCCTGTATCTATTCACACACACACACACACACACACACACACACACACACACACACACAGAGGAATGGGACTCAACCACCAGAAGGGAATGAAATCTCACAGTCTGCAGGAACTTGGAGAGACCTTTAGAGGGGATGATGCTCAAGGAAATACCTCAGAGCCGTCGTTTCCACGCAGTACCTACCAAACGATACACCGTGAACACAACAGAACCAAAGAGAAACAGGCTCCTAAGATACCACCACGGAGCACATGAGGGGTGGCCCGAGGAGGGAGCGGGGGACACGGTGGCGGGGGGTGGGGTGGGGGAGAGAACGAGTGAACGAGCGCCACCGGTGAGGGAGACAGATGAAGCGGTGCCACCTCCCACTTAGGAAATCCATGAGTCACGGGCACGTCACGACACCAGATGTCATCTGCCGTGACACCAGGTGGTGACGGACGGTCCCTCACTAGACGTATCCTGGCGATCGCTGTGTCAGGCGCTACACTCGAAGCCATCGTCGGTACAGCTGAAAAGGAACGGGGGAACAGAACACGAAGAAAAAAAAAAAAAAAAAAAGGAAAGGAAGCAGGACGGGAGGAAGGAAAGAAGGCGAAAGGAAACGTTGGCAGTCAGTCAGAGGTCCGTTTGAGAAGAGTGGGACCTGCGTGTGTGTGGAGCGGCGGGGAGTGGGGAGGCGGGGAGAGAAACTAGGGTGAGTAGGAGGACGGGGAGCAGGAGGAGGAGAAAGAAAAGGACCGATGGCCTCGAGGGGGAGGGGGAGATCAAGGATCCAAGGAGTGGACAGGAAGGTCAGGTGAGTGCCATAGGGAAAGGAAACGAAGCCAACCCACGAACACCCTCCCCACGGTGGTTGCGTTCAGTCCAAGATCAAGATGTGGGTAGCACGGTGTCCTCCAGCGCACGGGGACGCACAGGCCTGCCTTGGCGTGGGAGTTCAGGATCAGCCTGAACGCTGAAGCCGTTCTGTTCATCCACGGCTGGCACGTACCATGGTCCCACGACATTCACACATCCTAGCAAACCATCGAAAGACTCTCACTCACTCGCCATGAAACACGTAGAGAACAGAAAAGGAGGGACCCGATGGTGGCTGGCTGGCTGGCTGGCTGGCTGGCTGGCTGGCTGGATGACCATGAGAGTCTGAGGATGGAACCCATGGACAGAAAAGCATCCGATTCCCTTGGGTCAAGAATCGGTCTCGCCTTCTGTGCCTGGTGTCCTTCCTACGTCTGGAGGATTCCCTCCCCCCCCCCCCCCCCACCCCGCTCCCAGCTCGAAGGTGCTCTCAAGGTCCCCGCCGGCACGCTCTCTTCGGAGCGCCCGTCTGAAGGGGAACGTTCTCTTCCACGTCCCCGCCCTGAGACCGCTTCAGCCTGGCCCGCCCCTCCACCCCCGCCTGCCTCTCTCCCTCCTGCTCCTCCTCCTCCTCCTCGGAACTCCTGAGCGCTCCTCGCCCCGGCCTCTCACCCCACACGGTGGCGGTGTTGGCCTAGGTGTGCTCAGGCGCCTCCTCCCCGCATCCCAGGGGACTGCCGCTGTCTCTCGACTGCGTCGTCCTGGGACCATGTGTTTCCCGGCCTTTTCTGCGGGTGGGGGAGACCCGGACGGGCCGGGGCCAGGCGGGGGTGTGGGGGAGCCTGCATGCGGGGGGAAGGGTGGGGGCAGAGAGGAGGAGGAGGGGGAGGAGGGACGACACGACTCCCCAGTGCCAGTGTGTGCCTGTGGCCCGGGAAACAGAGGACGCACCGGGCTGGCTCCGAAAAGGGGATCGGTCCCGAGATCGGGCACGTTTGTTCTTTGCAGAGGCCCTGCAGGTCGAACAGGCAGGGGCAAGGATTGGGCTTCCCGCACGGAGAACTGTTCACCCATCGTGGAAACAGGCGTCTGTCACACCGGGGCTTCGGCTCTCGGTGCGATGTCCACGAGCCGTAGCCACTGAAACGTGCGCGCGCTGGAGCCGGCGCCGTGCAGAGGGCGATCTCATCCGGCTCCTCGTGTCCTTCCAGTGAGTAGGCCCGGATCTCGGGGAGAACAGAAATCCAGAGAGCTGCATGAACCTGACCGTCACGCTTTCAGAAGCCAAGGGAACCAGAAATGAGGTTCACTCGCGTGTGGGTCTGTCTCTCCACGGGACGAATCCTCTCTGTGAGCAGATGAGGGTTCCGGGGGCCCCGTGGAGCAGAGAGGATAGACCGTTCCCTCAGGCCCCCTGCTCCTCCCATGCACGCGCACGCTCCCCAACGGTCGGTCCTAGGAACAGCCTGCCCCAGAGGAGCGTGCTGGCCACCACCCACCTCCACGGAGACGGAGACGGCAGTGTCCGTCCGCGTCAGTCATCCTCGTCCAGAGTCCCCGGGCTGCGTGCCCTCGCCTTCACGCCTGGCGCCGTCCGTTCTGTAGGTTTGTGTCGAACCTGCCCGGAGCCCTGTGCCATCGTCCCGGATCAGGGGTTCGGTGGAAAACACCCCGTCCCCCCGCCTCATCGGCAGGTGGATCCTTCACCACTGGGCCACCAGGCAGGGAAGTCCCTTCACAGCCTTCTAAAAGCATCTACCCTGAAACATTCCATGTCGTCCTCCAAAATCACTGGACCATCACGACTGAAATGAAGGAAACTATGTGAGTTCAAGAATGTCTTCACTCCTCAGTGCTTCTTGCTTTAGAACCACGAAGGCATCTCTCTCTCTCTCTCTCTCTCTCTCACACACACACACACACACACACACACACACACACACAGAGGGGGCTCATCGTCCAAAAGAAACCAACTGTTGTGTTTAATCCATCCCCTTTGTTGTGGCCGTTGTGCCATCGCTAGTCAAAGAAGCTGATCTCATGTGGAATCCGATGTCTTCTCTAGGACACTTCAAGAAGCAGCAAGAGTGCCGGTTTGTGAGAAACGAAGGTCAACCCGTCACGATGCGATCCCTTTTCCTGGCCTGATCGTTCAGAAACTCTCCCATCCCAAGCGGGGGACGTCAGGATATCCATCTTGAGTTTGGGACTGGGGCTTCCCCGGCGGCTCCGTAGGAAACCATCCCGTGCCCGCGCAGGAAACACGGGTTTCATCCCCGGCCCGGGAAGATCCCACGTGCTACAGAGCCACGAAGCCCATAGGCCTCGCCGATGGAATCTGTGCTCTCGATCCTGGCCGCTGCGAGCGCTGAGCCCACACCCAGCAGCCAGTGAAGCCCACGTGCCCCAGAGCCCACGCTCCCCAAGAGGAACCACAGCCACGAGAAGCCCAGACACACAAGCGCAGAGCGGCCCCCTCCTCCACGGAGAGAGAACGGCTCGCACGGCAGTGAAGGCGCAGCACACCCCCACAGACATCAAAGACATCCCGTGATTCGAAAGCAAGACGGGCTCTAGGATGGGATGCCGTCGGCCAAGACCTCGTCCTATCCCTCGGGAAGCTCGCTGACTCTGCGGTAGAGGAGATCAAGAGACCGCCGCTCACCGTGCCATCGGAAGTGTGGGAAGCTCTCCCTACAGTGCTGAGAGCCCAGTGGAGACGTGACCCGTGGGGACCGTGAGCGTGCCTGTTCTCGTGAAGAAGTCCTTCCCAGTCCGGGCTCTGGAGATCGGCCTGCAGACAGTGGACGGCCATCCCTCTCGGCTCCCTGCAGGCCCACGGGTCCGGGCGTGCTGTGCCCCCAGCATCTGCTCGCATCTTCTGGGCCCGTCTCCCCCATGGTGCTCCACTCGCTTTGAATCCTTCTCCCCTCTCGTCTGACATGTTTTCTTTCCTGTTCGACTCTTTCCGGCTCCCCAGGCACCACTTCGCATCGTTCTTCTCTTCTCATCGCACTCGTCTCGTGGAAAGAATTCCACGTATCTCTGCCCTGTGCCCCAAGGAGTCTGTCATCGCTCCATTCATCTGGGGATGGACTGGCACGCAGGCAACCCCGGCCCACGAAAACCGTGGTTCCGTGTGGATGGAACGACTCGCCGACGACCGCAGGGGGCTTGTGGACGTGGACGGCTGGCACCGGGGAGTCGTCCTGCGGACACACCCTCGGGCACCATCGCGTTCGCGGGAGCGTTTGGGTTGCCGTCGTGGTCGCCGCCGTATTCCCTAAGACGTGTGCGGTCGCACTGGATTCCGACGGCGTCTATTGGAAAAGAATGGATCGTTCCCCGGATCCCCTCCGAAGGACTTCGAAAAGAGTCGTGGTCGAGACATGATCGATCTTTCCAACACTCTCACTTCTGGGTAGACATCTAAAGAAAAGAGACACAGAATCTAAATCTCAGAGAGACATCTGCACTCCCATGTCCACGGCAGCATCAGTCACACGGGTCAAGAGAGGGAAACAGCCCGAGTGTCCATCAAGGGAAGAAGAGGGAAAGAAGACACACGATCCAGATAGAGATCGATCGATAGGTAGACATAGATGTCCCACGGAGCCACAGGAACGAACACATTCTTATCTGGTGATAGCATGGATGTGACTTAGGGCGTGATGCCAAATGAATAAGTCAGGTAGAGAAAGAAAAAGACTTTCTCGTGCCACTTACATGCCATGGATGGCCATCAAAAAAAAAGAAAGAAAGAAAGAAAGAAAGAAAACGATCATCACAGAGCGGCTGGGGGAGGGAGAAATGGGAAGATATTGCATTGATGTAAGGGGGAAAGAAAAAAAAAAAACCGACTTCACGGATAAGGTACATCTGTACTGTACACGTCACAACGAGCACGGTGATTCTAATGAACAGCATTATTATGATCGTATGATACTATTCGGAGAAGGCCATGGCACCCCTCTGCAGTCCTCTTGCCCGGAAAATCCCATGGACCGGAGGAGCCTGGTGGGCCGCAGTCCACGGGGTCGCTAACAGTCGGACACGACTGAGCGACTTCCCTTCCACTTTTCACTTTCACGCCTTGGAGAAGGACATGGCAACCCACTGCAGGGTTCTTGCCTGGAGAATCCCAGGGACGGGGGTGCCCGGTGGGCTACCGTCCGTGGGGTCGCACAGATTCGGACACGACTGAAGCGACGCAGCAGCAGCAGCAGCAGCAGCAGCAGCAGCAGCATGATCATCTGAGAAAGTTGCCATGACAGTGGACATGAATCACTCTCCTCCCGTCCAATGGCAGAAGGAAATGGCCACCCACTCTAGGATTCTTGCCTGGAACTGTCCACGGATGGAGGAGCCTGGTAGGCTACAGTCCGTGGGGTCGCAAAGAGTCGAACACGACCGAGTGACTTCACTTTCTTTCACATCCAGTCATGATCTGTATGGGTTGTGAGAAAGCTATGAGCTACCGCTTGGGTGGTCATTATTCTTCTGCAACATACAGGTGCCTCTTGTCCCCATTCTGTACACATGAGAACGGAGGATGTCATATGTCCTTCACGGAGGAAATGATATTTCAATACACCTGGAAATTAAACACATAAAATCACCTAGTTGTCTTGTCTTTCCATGAAGAGTCAGTATCGGCTGCGCTAAAAAAAAAAAAAAAAGAAAAGAAAAGAAAAGAAAGAAAGAAAGAAAAAGAAAGCTTTCTTTGGGGGTCTTCGATATGGCCATGCAGGGACACAGGTTTGAATAAAAACCGGGGGAACGTTCCCCAGGAAAGAGTCGGGGGCTTAGAAAGCTGAAGCTCCGTGAGGTTGTAAAGCGACCCGAGAGCAATGAGGATGGACTGTCACGCAAACAAGGGACCGTCTCTTCTTCCAGGGTCCATAGACGGTCACCAGTGAGGCAGGGAAAGGGGAGGGTGTGTGGGATAGGGGTCTTGAATGTCGGGAACACTGTTTCGAGGATCCGGAGGCCTCTGTTCCCCAGGAGGTGCTCCGAGTTTCCAGACTGAGACACAGACCTCTTCCTCCATGGCCCGCCCCTTCTCTATTTTGGGGCGCTCTCTTGGCGATGCTGACTCCACTTTGATTTTCCTGTCACATGTCATCCCCTTTTGCATTCAAAGATACCATTCCATCATGGAAACAAGAGACCTGGTTTATCTCTTTAGAGAGGATTCGAATGAGACAGGATCACTATCCGTGGCGTGGTTTCGGGCACGAACGACCCACACGGGGATCCATGCCACATCTCTCTTTGCCATAGAGAAAGGCTGTGTATGGCAAATGATGCCACGGGATCGGCGAGTTCCTCGGGCTCAGCACTCTCTCGACTTGGCTGCGGTTTTGGTTTTGTTCCCTTCCGTGTTTGCTCGCTTGCTGACCCGCACGTTCTCTCCGGATAGGGCAGCCCATCGAAGCGGAAACACAATCCAGTCTGTGTGGATCCTATTCACGCATCCGATGGGGAGATCAACGACCTCTACGTGGATCCATACACATGGCCGTGTTGGGTTCAGGAGGACCCTTTGGTGTTTTCTGGGTGCGCCCTTTGTTGTCCATGAGCTCACGTGCCTTTCGGGGACATGGCTGATGGAGACGGACACCAAGCAGCAGGGCAGCGAGCTGGCGTCTCGGCCTAGAGCGGTTTCCCAAATGACATCTCAGAACCAGGGCTGAGACAGCCATCCCTCCCCGGGCCCCCCTCGTCGCCGGGGAGGGGTGGGGTGGGGTGGGGGTGGGGGGTGTGAGGTTGGGGAGATGGGGGTGGGAGCCGGGTCCGGGTGCGCGCACGCACGCGCCTGTGTGTGTGAGTGGGGGGGGGGGGGGGGGGGCGGGGCGGGGAGGAGACGGGACTGGGCTCGGGGTTGGGGGTGCCCGAGGTGAGGGGACCGTCCCGGTCCCCCTGAGACGTGAAGGCAGGTTCTGTCCCGCTGAGAACTCCCTGCCTTCAGGGGCGCGCGAGGGGAGCAGGTTTCTCTCCAATCCATTTAGTAAACGGTTTTGAAACAGTTTCCAGACAAAAAGTATCACACAGTTATACACAACATGTCTACTTGTACTTGCCGGGGCCAGCGTGAGGAACTCCGCCCATGGCAAAGGTCACGAGGAAGGAGGCTTGGCACACGCAAAGGCGTGATCAGGCCTCCGGAAACCCCCCCGTTCCCGAGCATCTACCCCCAAAGCCAGAGTCTACCTAGAAAGGACGCGTCTCGTGGGTTGGTTAGGAATGACGTGGGTGAAGGGTTTTTCACGTGTCGGGCCAATCATGACGGCTCATCCCCGGCCCTGGGTGTGACGAGGGCGTCTCAGGTCAAACCTCTCTGCTGACAGACCGGCTCGCGTGACAGGGTCATCCGCACTCCCGCCACGACGCACACGAGTGTCGACGACCTCTCCACCGTAAACAGCACAGAGAGTCTGGGAGTCTTTGGAGAGTCTTCGTGAGCACAGGGCTTTTCTCACGGTGGTCGAGTCCACGATTGCCGCCAGGCCTCCATAGCCTTAGGCACCTGGGAATCTATGAATCCGTGTCGTTGGAATATAGAAAAGGACATAGAGTCGTTTGGAAGGGGAGCAATACTGGACTCTGTGAGTCCATGAATGTTCTCTTTTGGAATAGATTCCCTGTCCTTTGGGATCCAGCCCTGTGTCCTTGCTATGTAAACATGTCACTCGATCACTCTCTTAAGCCTAAAGAGACCTTCAGGGCACCATGGGGGAAAGGGATTTCATGTGTTGGGCTGATGGTTGCTGCTACATCTCCATGTTCCCTGCCCTTAGAGTGAATCTAACTAGCATAGAGGAGACATAAGGATTCACCTTTCAGAGGAATCATGTGACCTTTGGGTTCAACCCATTCCTTTCTTGATTGGAACTCACGACACCCTCACCCTACAGGCATGTACCTTTATCTGGAGGGTGGTGCCTGGTTTAAGAAAAAAACACCCTTGGAACACAGAAGTGTTTTGGGGATCAGAAAGAAAGGATCATCACATGTCAGCAGGCCTCACGGCCAGAAGATGATGTCATATCCCTGAGACCCCTTTTTTTTTTTTTTTTTTTTTTTCGTACATGTATGTGAAGCACCTGATTTTGAGAAAGGTCGGGACTCCTGGCCCCCACGTGACTCTGTAGTCATCCCTATATGTCACCAAAGGTAGAGAGGCAAACCCAACACGAAAGAAATCGGATCCGTCTCCGGAAAGACCGATACCCCCATGTCGCTTCTTTCTTGCTCCCCGTTTCTCTGGCTGAATTCCAAGTTATTCAGCCTCTTTTCCTCCACTCATTTTCCTACGACACTATCCGTTTCTAATCTCTCTATATCTCTGTCATTAAATACGTGTTTATCCAAGGACGCCAACACCGTCCCCACCTTCGAATTCCCTGGATCCAACGGGGCTGGACCCGGGCAGGAGGCGGCGTGTGGTGGTGTGTCTGGGGCATGCGCAGGTGGTGCCGCGTGGGTGTATGTGTGTGTGGGGGGAGGGGTAATGTGTGTGGTGTGTGTATAGGTTCCACGTGAGGCCGAGTGTGTGTCGGGTGGGCACCATGGGTGTGTGCGTGTGGGATGCGCCTGTGGGTGTGGGCATGGCCGGAAGGGGGTGGGGCGTGCAGAGACAGTGGCCCAGAGACACAGCCAGGCAAAGGACAACGCAGTGTGTGTGTGTGTAGGGGGTAGGGGGGAGTGTGTGGTATGTGGCCTGTGCGAGCGGGGTGTGAACGGGCTGCGTGTGTGTGTGTATGTGTCTGGGGTCGGGATGTGTGTGTGCGCAGCGTGCAGGCGGGGTGTGTGTGCGGGTATGCGTGTGGCGTGTAGGGTGCCGCTGTGGGTGTGGGTGTGGGTGTGGCCTGTGGGTCTGAGGGGCGGTGGCGCAGAGACAGAGGCCCAGAGACACAGCTAGGCAAAGGACAACGCAGTGGGGGGGGAGGGGGGGGGCTCGTGAGGCGGCTTGCAGGAGGGGTGGGGGGTGGGATGTGTGTTCGGGCATGTTGTGTGCGATCGTCGCGGGGTGTTTATGGGCGGGGGGGTGGGTGTGGCGTTGGAAGCGGGGCTGGGTGTGTGTGGCCTCAGCGTGTGGTGTGTGGGCAGAGCGAGAGAAGAGGAGAGGTGGAGCATCACAGCCAGGCCAAGGACAACGCAGTGTGTGTGTGTGTGTGTGTCTGGGTTCGGGATGTGTGTGTGTGCTGTGCGTACGCGGGGTGTGTGTGCGGGTATGCGTGTGGCGTGTAGGGTGCACCTGTGGTTGTGGGTGTCCCGGGGAGGGGCGGCGTGGCACAGAGACACAGCTAGGCAAAGGACGGTGCAGTGTGTCTGTGTGTGTGTGGGGGGGGGGGGTGCGGGAGAGGTGGGGGTGCGGGGTATGTGTTGGGGCATGGTGTGTGCGGGGGTGGGGGGTTTAATGGGCGGGCAGGTGTGTGTGGCGCTGGGGGCGGGGCGGGGTGTGTGTGTCTACGCATGTGGTGTGTGGGCAGAGACAGAGGAGAGGGGGAGAGTCACAGCCAGGCCAAGGACCACGCAGTGGAGGGGGGGGGAGGGGGGGCTGGGGCGGGGGGGAGGGGGGGCTGTGGGGGGAGGGGGGGCTGGGGCGGGAGGGGAGGAGTGTGCGGTGTGTGGCAATCGTGGGCGGGGTGCAAACGGGCTGGGTGTGCCTGTGTCTGGGGTCGGGATGTGTGTGTGCACTGTGTGCAGGCGGGGTGTGTGTGCAGGTATGCGTGCGGTGTGTGGTGCGCCTGCGGTTGTGGGTGTGGTGGAGGGTGGGTGGCGCAGAGACACAGCTAGGCAAAGGACAGTGCAGTGTGTGGGGGGGGCGGGGGGGCGGGAGAGGTGAGGGGGCGGGGTTCATAATCTGAAAGGTGAAAGGCACAGGGACGCACGGACGCACCCACCCACCCACGCACGCACGCACGCAGGCAGGCACCCAGCCACGCACCCACCCACCCACCTGCCCACGCACGCACGCGTCCACGCACCCACCCACGCACGTGCCCGTCCACACTGTTGTGTGACGAGCTGGGTGGATCTAAGCGTGTGATGACTCTGTCCATCGGGTGGAAATCGCAGATCTCAGTGAGGTTATGATGGGAGCAGGGGCTTTGACGCAGTGCGACGGAGAACACACTGATGATCGACTTCAAGGTCAATAGAGAGGGGTCTGAAACCTCCCAGAAGGAAATCACAGCACTTTATCATAAAGTTTGGTGTAGCTATTTGTTCTGGCATAGTCACCAAGTGTAAACGGTTCATTTCTGAATGTCATTTCTGTCCCGCTGAGTCCTCCCTGCCTTCAGGTGCGCCAGCGAGGGGTGCAGGTTTCTCTCCAATCCACGGCCATGCATCGTTTTCGCCCTGTTCAAAAAAAAAAAAAAAAAAAAAAACACAAAGACCAAAACGTATTTGTTTATCTTGGCCTGTTTTCCGGGCCGAGGCCAAAGACCTCTTCAAGCGTGTCCAAAGGATCTGACAGGATGGGAGGGAGGGTGCAGGTCAATCCACGGGTCAGGAGATCCACAGAAGCTGTCACAGCTGTGACTCGGGCCTTTTTCAGAAACAGGCCCATTTGGATGATTCCCTGGACAGGAGTCACCCCAGGAGTTTCCTTGAAGGGATCGAGTTGAGCTGCAGGAGTCGGGAGCGTGACCCCGCCGCCGCCAGAGGGCCTCCTCAGCCCGGCAGGCCGGCCTGCAGGCAGGCAGGCAGGGGCTATTGTCTGTGGGCCCCACCGCCACCCTCCCCCACCCTCCCCCTGCAGGGCCTCGTCCGATAGCTTCATTCAGATGCAGAAAGCTTTCCAGTCAAGTCAGAGCCTTTGACTTCGCCTCGAGCTTCTCTCCATTGAATGGTGATCCGCCCCACCCACCCCTCCTCCCATCGCCATCCCCATCCCCATCCCCCCATTCCATGTCTCCACCTCGAGACTGCCCCTTTCGGCACCGTGCGGAGGAAGGGGGCTGGGGGGTGGGGAGGGAGGCCGAGGGACACACTCGCCTCGTGTCAGGCCAAAGGAGTCTCCTCCTTTTCTGTCACCCAGGAAACCCCGCTCACGCGTGCGAGGATCACGGACGTGCGTCGAAGCAGCCATCGTCCCTTGACAGCTTCCCCTCCGTGGGAGGAGGTTTTCATTCCTGCCCGCCTCCAGTTCCGTTCCGTTCAGTCGCTCAGTCGTGTCCGACTCTTTGCGACCCCACGAATCGCAGCACGCCAGGCCTCCCTGTTCATCACCATCTCCCGGAGTTCACTCAGACTCACGGCCATCGAGTCCGTGATGCCATCCAGCCATCTCACCCTCTGTCGTCCCCTTCTCCTCCTGCGCCCAATCCCTCCCAGCATCAGAGTTTTTTTTTTCCAATGAGTCCACTCTTCTCGTGAGGTGGCCAGAGTCCTGGGGTTTCAGCTTTCGCATCATTCCTGCCAAAGAAATCCCAGGGCTGATCTCCTTCCGAATGGACCGGTTGGATCTCCTTGCAGTCCAAGGGACTCTCGAGAGTCTTCTCCAACACCACAGTTCAAAAGCATCCATTCTTCGGCGCTCAGCCTCCTTCACAGTCCAGCTCTCACATCCACACATGAGCAAGGAAAAACCATAGCCTTGACTAGACGGACCTTAGTCGGCAAAGTCACGTCACCGCTTTTGAAGATGCTATCTAGGTTGGTCACCACTTTTCTTCCAAGGAGTCAGCGTCTTTTAATGTCATGGCTACAGTCACCATCTGCAGTGATTCTGGAGCCCCCCAAAATAAAGTCTGACCCTGTTTCCACTGGTTCCCCATCTATGTCCCACGAAACGATGGGACCGGACGCCATGATCTTCGTTTTCTGAATGTTGAGCTTTAGGCCAACGTTTTCACTCTCCTCTTGCACTTTCCTCAAGAGGCTTTGTCGCTCCTCTTCCCTTTCTGCCATACGGGTGGTGTCATCTGCATATCTGAGGCCATCGATATTTCTCCCGGCCATCTTGAGTCCAGCTTGTGTTTCTTCCAGTCCAGCGTTTCTCATGATGTCCTCTGCATAGAAGTGAAAGAAGCAGGGTGACAATAGACAGCCTTGACGTCCTCCTTTCCCAATCTGGAACCCAGTCTGTCGCTTCCTGACCTGCCTACGGATTTCTCAAGAGGCAGGTCGGGCGGTCTGGTATTCCCATCTCTCTCAGCCTTCAGAGAGACAGAAAAGGAGGGAGGGGCAGAGCGTTCCTCTGGCGCCGGCCGGCTCTGTAGTCACTCGAATCCAAAACACTCCATCGGGCACGGAGGTTCACGTGCGGTGGGCTGGAGTGGGGTGGGGACGGCGGCCTACTCCGAACCCTAGCCGTTTTCCCTCCTCTGGAACCTGGAAAAGGAACCTAGGAAAAGCTGAGCTGCTGTCTGTGTGCGTGAGTGCGTGCACGTACACGTGTACGTGAGAGACGGCACGTTGTCCATGTGCGTGTGCGTGTGCATGGACGTGAGAGGAAAAGGGGAAAAAAAGGAAAGAAAGGAGGAGGAAAAAAAAAAAAAAAAAAAAACCAGAAGGAGGGAAGGACGAAATAGGTGAGTTAGTAGGGCCTCCGTGTCGTGGAAAGAGTTTCTGAGCACAGATCCTCCGTTCAGTGAATCAGCGATCGTATCTCCTCTACAGGAGGCCGTGATGTCGATGGACGGGTCCGGGAAAGCAGGCCTGGGGTGCAAGCGATCGGGTATTTTCTTTCCCCTCAGAGGCACTTGTAGGGAAACCAAGGAAACACACAGGTTCATCCCTGGAGCGGATTCGAGACACCAGTCGGCGGAGGGAGAGGCAGTCTAGGAGACTGATTTCTAGACGTCAGGGTCGGGTCCTGGAGCGGGTTGCCATGTCCTTCTCCAGGAGGCCTTCCTGGCCCAGGGATGGAACCCGGGTCTCCAGGAGTGTGTACCCGCGTTTCTCAGAAACACCCTCTGGGCCCCTAAGGAACCTGTGGCAATCACGAGCGCCAAGGAGATAAGAATCCTCCACTGAGAGTTTCCCAAGTCTGGAAGGACCAGATCGAGAGAAAAAGAGAAAGGATTCCCTTCTGCCGACAGGGGTGTTGTACGAAGGGACCAAGGGGATGGCCGTCTTTCCAAATTCACATGTTCAACATTGTGTCCTTTCGGTCCTCTGTGTTCTCTTTGTATCTGGAAAGCAACAGGTGGAACGGTATAGGTCCTTTCATTATTTGATTTTTCTTTCTGTCTTTTTCCCGCCCGCCCGCCCGCCCGCCCGTCCGTCCGTCCGTCCATCCCTCCATCTGTCTTCTCTCTGTCTCTGTCGCTTTTCACTCAGGTTAGGGAATTTAAAAAAACAAAAAAACAAAAACAAAGGAGGAATCTGTATCTCTGCAGGTCAGGAAGCTACAGTTAGAACTAGACACGGAAACCCAACAGGCTGGTTCCAAATAGGGAAAGGAGTCCATCAAGGCTGTCTATCGCCACCCTGCTTATGTAACCTACAGGCTGAGTACACATCATGAGAAACGCTGGGCTGGATGAAGCGCAAGCTGGAGTCAAGATTGCCGGGAGAAATATCAATCACCTCAGATACGCACATGACACCACCCTTATGGCAGAAATGAAGTATGGGCGGGTTGGGAGGCGGGGGGGGGGGGGGGCGCGGGGAGGGGCGTTACAAAGTCATGGTCGTTTCAGGTGTTCAGATTCTTTTCCCTCAGAGGTTCATGCAAAGTCATACGTCTACTTTCCTGCGCTGGCATAGGATCCTGGTGCCCGTGGATTGTTCTGACGTCCAGTTTATGTGTACGCGTTCAACCCGACCTCCTAAGGGGACCGCCTGCTCCTCCCCGCCCCCAATCCTGTGTTCCTCAAGAAGTCAGGCGTCCACTGTAGCATCCTCTTCCTCAGTTCACCCAACGCCATGACAGAAGTCATTCCTCCAGCTTTCCCATCGGTTCTCTACACCTCGCCTGATGATGGCGGGGGACCGGAAGACTGACCGTTCTGAAGAATGTCGCAAGAGCTCTGGGTGAAGGCTCCTACGACTCGCTCGGTGAAGTGGGTGGCGTGTCAATCCGTAGAGACCGTGGAAGGGATGCCCCAAGTGGCAAACACCATCGCTCTCAGTGGCGGTCCGTTTGCTTGTCTGCAGCGAGGGACGGAAGGGAGGCTTCCACCTTCCACAGAGAAAGCTATCCCTAGCGTCCCGAGCATGTTTGACCACCACCCCACCCCGCCGCCCCAGGTGACAGGCGTGACAGGTCAGACTGTAGCAATCGTCACGTCAAGGGTGTACGCACAACAGGCAGACTCATCTGAAAGGCACCCTGTCCTGTGAAGGTGGAGGGAGGGGAGGGAGGGGCAGAGGGATGGCGAGGAAGGGAAAGAGAAAGAGAGGGACAGGAACGCACACGGTGGGGGCGGAGGGGGTGGGGGGAGGCGGTCGGGGGCCAGCGTGAGGAACTCCGCCCATGGCAAAGGTCACGAGGAAGGAGGCTTGGCACACGCAAAGGCGTGATCAGGCCTCAGGAACCCCCCCGTTCCCGAGCATCTACCCCCAAAGCCAGAGTCTACCTAGAAAGGACGCGTCTCGTGGGTTGGTTAGGAATGACGTGGGTGAAGGGTTTTTCACGTGTCGGGCCAATCATGACGGCTCATCCCCGGCCCTGGGTGTGACGAGGGCGTCTCAGGTCAAACCTCTCTGCTGACAGACCGGCTCGCGTGACAGGGTCATCCGCACTCCCGCCACGACGCACACGAGTGTCGACGACCTCTCCACCGTAAACAGCACAGAGAGTCTGGGAGTCTTTGGAGAGTCTTCGTGAGCACAGGGCTTTTCTCACGGTGGTCGAGTCCACGATTGCCGCCAGGCCTCCATAGCCTTAGGCACCTGGGAATCTATGAATCCGTGTCGTTGGAATATAGAAAAGGACATAGAGTCGTTTGGAAGGGGAGCAATACTGGACTCTGTGAGTCCATGAATGTTCTCTTTTGGAATAGATTCCCTGTCCTTTGGGATCCAGCCCTGTGTCCTTGCTATGTAAACATGTCACTCGATCACTCTCTTAAGCCTAAAGAGACCTTCAGGGCACCATGGGGGAAAGGGATTTCATGTGTTGGGCTGATGGTTGCTGCTACATCTCCATGTTCCCTGCCCTTAGAGTGAATCTAACTAGCATAGAGGAGACATAAGGATTCACCTTTCAGAGGAATCATGTGACCTTTGGGTTCAACCCATTCCTTTCTTGATTGGAACTCACGACACCCTCACCCTACAGGCATGTACCTTTATCTGGAGGGTGGTGCCTGGTTTAAGAAAAAAACACCCTTGGAACACAGAAGTGTTTTGGGGATCAGAAAGAAAGGATCATCACATGTCAGCAGGCCTCACGGCCAGAAGATGATGTCATATCCCTGAGACCCCTTTTTTTTTTTTTTTTTTCGTACATGTATGTGAAGCACCTGATTTTGAGAAAGGTCGGGACTCCTGGCCCCCACGTGACTCTGTAGTCATCCCTATATGTCACCAAAGGTAGAGAGGCAAACCCAACACGAAAGAAATCGGATCCGTCTCCGGAAAGACCGATACCCCCATGTCGCTTCTTTCTTGCTCCCCGTTTCTCTGGCTGAATTCCAAGTTATTCAGCCTCTTTTCCTCCACTCATTTTCCTACGACACTATCCGTTTCTAATCTCTCTATATCTCTGTCATTAAATACGTATTTATCCAAGGACGCCAATGCCGTCCCCACCTTCGAATTCCCTGGATCCAACGGGGCTGGACCCGGGCAGGAGGCGGCGTGTGGTGGTGTGTCTGGGGCATGCGCAGGTGGTGCCGCGTGGGTGTATGTGTGTGTGGGGGGAGGGGTAATGTGTGTGGTGTGTGTATAGGTTCCACGTGAGGCCGAGTGTGTGTCGGGTGGGCACCATGGGTGTGTGCGTGTGGGATGCGCCTGTGGGTGTGGGCGTGGCCGGAAGGGGGTGGGGCGTGCAGAGACAGTGGCCCAGAGACACAGCCAGGCAAAGGACAATGCAGTGTGTGTGTGTGTAGGGGGTAGGGGGGAGTGTGTGGTGTGTGGCCTGTGTGAGCGGGGTGCGAACGGGCTGTATGTGTGTGTGTGTGTGTGTGTGTGTGTGTGTGTGTGTGTGTGTGTGTGTGTGTGTGTCTGGGGTCGGGATGTGTGTGTGTGCACTGTGTGCAGGCGCGGTGTATGTGCGGGTATGCGTGTGGTGTGTAGGGTGCGCCTATGGTTGTGGGTGTGGTGGAGGGTGGGTAGCGCAGAGACACAGCTAGGCAAAGGACAAGGCAGTGTGTGTGGGGGGGCGTGGGGAGCGGGAGAGGTGGGGGAGGCGGGGTATGTGTGGGGGCGCGTGGTGTGTGCGGGGGTGGGGGTTTTGTGGGCGGGGGTGGGGGTGTGCGTATGGCTACGCACGTGGCGTGTGGGCAGAGCCAGAGGAGGGGGAGACAGCGACAGCCAGGCCAAGGACAATGCAGTGTGTGTGTGTGTATGGGGGAGCGGGGGGAGTGTGTGGTGTGTGGTGTGCGGTGTGTGGCGTGTGCGGGCCGGGTGCCTAAGGGCTGGGGGTATGTGTGCGTGTGTCTGTGCGCGTGTGCGTGTGGCGGGGTGGTGGGGGGGGGGGTGGGGGTGGTCCGGGATGCGTGTGTGCACGCGCTGGGTGCAGGCGGGGTGTGTGTGCGGATATGCGTGCGGTGTGTAGGGTGTTCCTGCGGGTGGTGCGGGCAGAGACAGAGGCAGAGAGTCGCAGCCAGGCAAAGGACGACGCAGTGGGTGTGTGGTATGGGCATGGTGTGGGGGGTGGGGTGGGGTGGGGTCTGCGTGTGGTGTGTGTGGTGGGCGGGCAGAGACAGATCCAGTCAGGCAGAGGATCACGTGCACGGATGGATATCCCGCATCATCTGCTTGTGTTTTCTGAGCTCACTCAGCACCTCCGCCATCAAGACCACTCCCACGAAATGTGAGTCTGCCCCCACCAGCCAGCACTTGTCTTTGGCCAGGCAGACAGGGGAGTGTTCCGAGTTTGGGGGGGGGGGGGGGAGGGGGGGCGGGGTTGGCGACTCGCTGTCACCAGGCCAGCTTGGGTCCTCGCGTTCTGCCCCTGAACCTGACTGGAGCAAGTGGATCCGTGTGATCTGTCGTGGCTCTGTTTGAAATCCTTGGCGGGAGAAGGAAGATTTCCCCCCACGCCAGGGGAGACAAGCCCCCAGAAAGTCACCTCCCCGGGGTTCCAATAGCTGTTCTCCAAATCGATGAAGTTTCCCAAAGGAGATGTCCCGTCCCAAGCAGAAAAGCCCCAATGGCTCCCCATGGACCTCTGGCCCAAGGTGCCGCTCCCACACAGCCTCCTTCCACAGCCCCAGGGCATTCAAGAGTTCGCCGGCCCGGCCCGCTCCATCCGTGGTCCCCCCGCAGGGCCATCTGAAAAAGCGACCGACAGGCAGGTGGCGCCCGACAGCCAACCCACTGTCCAGAGAGCCGGCCGCGGCATAGAAGCTCCGAGGGAGACCGGCAGGGACTCGTTGCCAGACGGGGGGGCCCATCCTAGGGCGCAGTTTCTCCGCTCAGTCACCGACGTGGACAGGAAAGCGGGACACGCCAACACTTCTCGGGAACGTCTCTGGGCGAGGTACGACGGACGCACGGACGGACAGACGGAGGGGGTGGAGGGGGTGGGGGGGTGGGGGAGGGGGAAGGGGAGCCTTCTTGACCGCACGCCCGCACCCACCGACGCACGCACGCAGGCACGCACGCAGGCACGCAGGCACGCAGGCACGCAAGCACGCACCGACCGACCGACGCCGGGGTCCAGCCCTGGTGGATCCAGGGTGATTCGAGGGTGGGGATGGAATCGGCGTCCTAGGAAAAAAGTTAATTCATTATAGATATACAGAGAGAGATTACAAACGGATCGTGTCGTAGGAAATATTAGTGGCGAAAAAGAGGCGGAATCACTTGGTTTACGAGGAATCGCATCCATGCTGCAGATGCGAATTCAGCCAGAAAAACGGGGAGCAAGAGAGAAACGACAGAGGGGAATCCGTCTTTCCAGAAACTGATCCCATTTCTTTGATTTTTAGGCTTGCTTCTAACCTTTTGTTACACATAGGGATGAATCCAGAGTCACGCGGGGGTCAGCAATCCTGACCTTTCTCAAAATCAGCTGCTTTCCCTCCAAGGAAGGTCTTAAGGGTTTTCCATCATCTTCTGGCCACGAGGCCTGCTGACATTTTATGATCCTTTGTTCTGATCCCCAAAGCACTCACGTTTTCCAAGGGGTTTTTTTGTGAAACCAGGCACCACCCTCCGGATAAAGTTGCATTCCTAAAGGGTGAGGGTGTCGTGAGTCCCGATCAAGAAAGGCACTGATGTCACTCAAGGTTCACAGGATTCATCTGAAAGGTTCATACTTATTTCTCCCCAGAGACACTGCTAGGCAAAGGACAAGGCAGTGTGTGAGTGCGGGGTAGGGTGGGGTGGGGTGGGGTGGGGGGGGGGGGGCGAGGGGGAGTGCGGGAGAGGTGGGGGAGCGGGATGTGTGCGCGGGCGTGTCGTGTGCCGTCGTCTCGGGGTGTTTATGGGCGGGGGGGGGGGGGTGGCGTTGGAAGCGGGGCTGGGTGCGTGTGGCCTCAGCGTGTGGTGTGTGGGCAGAGCGAGAGAAGAGGAGAGGTGGAGCATCACAGCCAGGCCAAGGACAACGCAGTGTGTGTGTGTATGGTTGAGGGGGGGGTAGTGTGTGGTGTGTGGCGTGTGCGGGCGGGGTGCGAACGGGCTGGGCGTGTGTGTGCCAGTATGCGTGCGGTGCGTAGGGTGCGCCTGTGGTTGTGGTGGAGGGGGTCGGCGCAGAGACACAGCTAGGCAAAGGACAAGGCAGTGTGTGGGTGGGGGGGGGGTGCGAGAGAGGTGGGGGGCGGGGTATGTGTGGGGCCTCGGTGTGTGCGGGGCAGGCCGTGTGTGTGGCGTTGGCGGCGGGAGGGGTGTGTGTGTCTACGCATTAGGTGTGTGGGCAGAGACAGAGGAGATGGGGAGAGTCACAGCCAGGCCAAGGACAATGCAGTGTGTGTGTGGGGGGGGGGGGGGCGGAGGCGGGGGAGGGGAGGAGTGTGCGGTGTGTGGTGTGTGCGGGCGGGGTGCGAACCGACTGGGTGAGTGTGTGTCTGGGATCGGGATGTGTGTGTGCACTGTGTGCAGGCGGGGTGTGTGTGCGGATCTGCGTGTGGTGGGTGGGGTGCCCCTGTGGGTGTGGGTGTGGGTGTCGGTGTGGCCGGTGTGTGTTTGGGGGGAGGTGGCGCAGAAACAGAGGCCCAGTGACACAGCTAGGCAAAGGACAAGGCAGTGTGTGTGTGGGGTGGGGGGGGGGGGGAAGGGGGCTTGCGGGAGGGGTGGGGGAGTGGGATGTGTACAGGGGCGTGGTGTGTGCGCTCGTCGCGTGGAATTTATGGGGAGGGGGTGTGTGTGTGTAATTGTGGCGTTGGGGGCGGGGCTGGGTGCGTGTGGCCTCAGCATGTGGTGTGTGGGCAGAGACAGAGGCGAGGCGGAGAGTCACAGCCGGGCCAAGGACTAGGTAGTTGGGGGGGCGGGGGGGGGGGAATTGGGGGAGTTTGTGGTGTGTGGCGTCTGCCGGCGGGCTGGGTGTGGGTGTGCCTGGGTACGGGATGTGTGGGTGCGCGGTGTGCAGGCCGAGTGTGTGCGCGGGTATGCGTGTGGTGTGTAGGGTGCCGCTGTGGGTGTGGGTGTGGGTGTGGGTGTGGCCTGTGGGTGCGAGGGGTGGTGGCGCAGAGACAGAGGACAAGAGACACTGCTAGGCAAAGGACAAGGCAGTGTGTGTGTGGGTGGGGGGGTGCGAGAGAGGTGGGGGGCGGGGTATGTGTGGGGCCTCGGTGTGTGCGGGGGTTGGGGTGTTTATGGGCAGGCGGTGTGTGTGGCGTTGGCGGCGGGAGGGGTGCGTGTGTCTACGCATTAGGTGTGTGGGCAGAGACAGAGGAGATGGGGAGAGTCACAGCCGGGCCAAGGACAATGCAGTGTGTGTGTGTGAGGGCGGAGGCGGGGGAGGGGAGGAGTGTGCGGTGTGTGGTGTGTGCGGGCGGGGTGCGAACCGGCTGGGTGAGTGTGTGTCTGGGATCGGGATGTGTGTGTGCACTGTGTGCAGGCGGGGTGTGTGTGCGGATCTGCGTGTGGTGGGTGGGGTGCCCCTGTGGGTGTGGGTGTGGGTGTCGGTGTGGCCGGTGTGTGTGGGGGGGGGGTGGGGAGGTGGCGCAGAGACAGAGGCCCAGTGACACAGCTAGGCAAAGGACAAGGCAGTGTGTGTGGGGGGGGAGGGGGAAGGGGGCGTGCGGGAGGGGTGGGGGAGTGGGATGTGTACAGGGGCGTGGTGTGTGCAGTCGTCGCGGGGAATTTATGGGCGGGGCGGGTGGGTGTGTGTAATTGTGGCGTTGGGGGCGGGGCTGGGTGCGTGTGGCCTCAGCATGTGGTGTGTGGGCAGAGACAGAGGCGAGGCGGAGAGTCACAGCCGGGCCAAGGACTAGGTAGTTGGGGGGGCCGGGGGGAATTGGGGGAGTTTGTGGTGTGTGGCGTGTGCCGGCGGGCTGGGTGTGGGTGTGTCTGGGTACGGGATGTGTGGGTGTGCGGTGTGCAGGCGGGGTGTGTGTGCGGGTATGCGTGTGGTGTGTAGGGTGCCGCTGTGGGTGTGGGTGTGGGTGTGGCCTGTGGGTGCGAGGGGTGGTGGCGCAGAGACAGAGGACCAGAGACACTGCTAGGCAAAGGACAAGGCCGTGTGTGTGGGGGGGGGGGGGTGGCGAGGGGTCGTCCGGGAGGGGTGGGGGGCGGGATGTGTGCACGGGCCTGTTGTGTTCCCTCGTCTCGGGGTGTTTATGGGCGGGGGGTGGGTGTGGCGGAGGCGGGGCTGGGTGCGTGTGGCCTCCCTCAGCATGTGGTGTGTGGGCAGAGACAGAGGCGAGGCGGAGAGTCACAGTCGGGCCAAGGACAACGTTGTTGGGGGGG
>NW_027184641.1:182500-185000 GCF_032405125.1 Capricornis sumatraensis
GGGGAGTGGGTCTTCCGTACGCCACATGTCCCGCGCCCCACCGCGGGGCGGGGATTCGGCGCTGGGCTCTTCCCTGTTCACTCGCCGTTACTGAGGGAATCCTGGTTAGTTTCTTTTCCTCCGCTGACTAATATGCTTAAATTCAGCGGGTCGCCACGTCTGATCTGAGGTCGCGTCTCGGAGGAGGGCGAGGGAGCGCCCCGCGAGGAGGGTCCCGAGAAGGGGAGACGCGGAGGCCGGCGGCCGACCGCCCCGGGCCCCCCCCTTCCCCGCGCACACGCGGCACCCCGACCGACCGACCGACCCCCGACTACCCGTCACCCCTCCGGGAGGAGGCAGCAGCGGCGGCGGCGTCGGCGGCGGCGGCCGGCGGGCAGAGAGGGAGAGGCCGAGGCGGGGCGGGGAGCACGAGCCGGCTGCCACGGGACGGACGGGGCGCGGGGCGGCAGAGAGGTGGACGTGGGGGCGGGGGGGAGGATCGGGGCACGCGCGGGCGCCAAAGCCCGAAACGGGCGACGGGCGCCTCGCGCGCCCCCGATCTCCCCCCTGCCCCCACGACCACCCCCGCCCCCGCGGCGGGAGCTCCGGGGCGCGAACCGCGGCACGGCCGCAGCCCGGGGGGAGAGCGCGCAGCGGCGGGCAGACGCCGCGGCGTCCCGCGGGTCACCGCCGAGGCACGCGTCCCCGGGGCGCGGACGCGCACGCGGACTCGGCCTCGGGCGCGAACCGCCCGTCCCGACGGGGCGAGAGCCGCGGGGGGTGTGGCCGGGAAGCGGGCACGGGCCGCGGACGCACGGCGGCGGGGGAGGCACCGCAGGCGTGGGGGTGGGGGTGGGGGGCGCCAGCCGGGCGCCGAGAAACGCCGCCGCCGCGGCGGGCAGGACGGCGATCGACGGCGGACCGGAAGACGCGACCCCACCCCCCGCCACCACCGCGGGCCCCCGCCGCCACGTGGCGCGAGACCGTCCCCAACCCCCGACACCCCGCGGGCAGCAACACCCAAAGGCCGCTTGCGGCGCGAGGAGGCGCTCCCAGGGCGGAAGACCGACCCCAGAAGGCCCGGCAGGCCAGGGGCCTCGGCGCGACCTCGCGGTCCCCTTCTCCCTTCTCGCGGGCAGCGTCTCCCCCCACGGCCACAGAGCCTTCGGGGGGACGCCGTGTCTGCACTTAGGGGGACGGAGGGCCCGGCGGGCCCTGCGAGGACAGCCCCCAGCCGCGCACCCCGGAGGGGCGATTGATCGTCAAGCGACGCTCAGACAGGCGTAGCCCCGGGAGGAACCCGGGGCCGCAAGTGCGTTCGAAGTGTCGATGATCAATGTGTCCTGCAATTCACATTAATTCTCGCAGCTAGCTGCGTTCTTCATCGACGCACGAGCCGAGTGATCCACCGCTAAGAGTCGTACGAGCTTTGTCAAGCGTTTCGCTTCGGCGGGAGACCCCGCCCCTGGCACGGCACACGTCCCGCCACCCCCGGCTCCCTCCCGGGAGGTGGGAGCTGGGTGGGGGGTTGCCTCCGGCCGGCCAAGTCAGACAGAACACAGCAGAACGGAGGGGCCGGGAAAGGTTTCACACGACGGGGCACCCGGCGCCAACACACCAGGGTGGGTGCGGGCACCCCACAGGCGCCCGGGGGGTTCCCACCCTCCCCCCAGGGACGCGGGAGGGGCGCGCGCACGCGCCGCACACGGCCACGGGCCACGCGACGACCGCCGGGCAGCCCCCTCCCGACGGCCGCGGCGGCAGTGACCGCGGCGCGGCACGCCGCGCGCCACCCCGGCCCCTCGGGGGACGGCGGAGTCCGGGGGAGACGGGAGGCACGCCTCCCGCCTCCCCGCGGGCCCGACCGCCCCGACCCCAAGGCGGACGGGCGACCCCCCCCAGGGGTCTTTAAACCTCCGCGCCGGGACGCGCTAGGTACCTGGAGAGGGGGAGGCGGGCGAGGGGCACGGCGCGCCCCCACGGGCCCCCGCCCCGACGCCGACCACCGACCGCCGACCACCGCGTCCCCGCCCGCGGCCGCGCGCGGGCCTCGGCGCTGCCGGCCCGTGACACACGGGGGGCCCCCGCCGCGCGCCGGCCGACCGCCACCCGGAGGGCCCCGCCGGGCGCCAGACAGCCAGCCCCACCCGTCCCCCCGTAACGGGGCAGAGCCCTTTCCCCACCGCCGCGCCCTCACACGCCCCCCGTACGGGCCCGGCCCCGCCGGACGCCCCCATCCTCTCTCCCCCAACCACCGGGGGTGGGGGGGGCCCCTACCCGCGCCCGCGTTCCCGGGCACCCTTCCCCCCACACCACCACCACCGAGGGCAGAGGGCAGGGGGGCAGGGGGGCTCCGACGGGAAGCTTGGCGCCCAGCGGGCAGGGGGTCGAGAGGACGGGAGAAACCGGACAGAGACACACAAGCCGCCGGGAGGCGTGTGGGGGGGGTGGGGGTGGGGGCGGGACAGAGCCCCGAGGCCGGGAGGGCGCGGGGAGGCGCCCGGCGACCGCGCGGCAGGCC
>NW_027184641.1:190000-215000 GCF_032405125.1 Capricornis sumatraensis
AAGAGCAGACGCGTTCACTGGGAACGCCCGTCCCTCGTCTGGCACGGCTTAGGCTCGGCCCGGGAGAACACGACCACACCACATCGATCTGTTGAGCCAAGGTGGAGCGGGGGGGAGGCACGGTGAGGACAGTCACCAGAGGGGCCCGCTTTAAGCCTCGCCGGCAACCTCCGCCCCCCCCACCTCGCCTCAGGCGAGAGCGGCCGACGACCCCCAAGAGGAGAACGCCTGACACGTGGCACGGAGCCCACAGGGCGGGGGTCGCCCCAGCCGCAACCAGGTGCCCACAGCGGGGGCGAGGGATGCACAGGGTAGAAGACCCACGCGCCACCTCGCCCCGCCACCCTCGGGTCGCCCAGAGACCGGAGGTGGCACCAAGGGTCGGGTCAGCCAGACGACACCACACAGGAGCCGGCGCACAGGCCCAGGCGGGCGGCTCCAGCGGCAAGGGCCGAACCGGGCACCAGCTGGCGGCCCAGAAGCCCAGAGCCCCGCGTGCGTCCAGAGACCCACAGTCCTCGGTGGCAGACACCAAAGGAGACCGTGTCAGCACTTATCTGGTGGCAAAAAAGGCCTATTAAGGGCGACGAAATGACAGCAGCTGACAGCGGAGCACATCGACGACGCGCAGGGAGGGCCCCCGGAACCTTGTCCCGGCCACCTGTCCCCAACGCTGCCCCATAAACACCAGGCCCCGAGCTCTCTTGGGGGGGGGGGGTCATCTGGTCGACCGGGAGGGGGGAGGGGGCGCGTGGTGGCCAAAGCGGGGGCGCGGGCACCAAGGGGGGGCGGGGGGGAAGCTGGCCGAGGACGCCCTCCCCGCCTCGTCCACGCGGGCAGGGGTACCGGTCCGTCCGAGTCTCCGAACGGGGATTTGGCTTCGATGTGCAAAAGGAAAAGAGAAGACAGAACCGTCAGCGAGGCGCTTCCCACGAGACGAGCGGGCCCCGACCAGGGACCGCGCCCGGGGCCCGGACCGTCCTAGACGGGGCACCCAGGACGGCCCGAGCCGGCCCCCACCTCCCGACTGGGATTCAGGGAGCCGGAGAGGGGGGAGCCAAAGTCGCGTCCGACGACCGAGACCCACGAGGGCACGCCGAAGGGTCGAGCGCGCCCTCCCCGGCCACCCGCGGAAGCAGGGTCCGGTCCATCCACGTCTCCGGACCCGTCAGGACTCTGACAAAGAAAAAGCATGTGTGCCGGGAGACGCCTCGGGCGACCGGACCCCACGGGGGGACCGCACACGCGCCTCCCCCGCTCAACCCTCGGGTTCCCCCACCTCCGGAGTGCCACGCGGAAAACACCTCGGGCAGAAAGGACCCGAGGGCCCGGACCCTGGCGCGCCCTCCGGCGACCTCCAAGCCACCGTCTGGGCCGGTCCCCACCTCCGGAGCGGGGCCGAGGGCGAAGCAAACGCTCCTGAGGGCGAAGCAAACGCTCCTGAGGGCGAAGCAAACGCTCCTGAGGGCGGCCCAGGAGGCGTCCGGACCGCCGAGCCCGAGTCCAGGCGCTCCGGGCAGGGAAGACCCTCTCCCCGCCCACCGCGGCGGCCCGGCCCAGGCAGGGTCCGGGCGGTCCGTCCCCGTGGCCGCAGGGGCACGGGGAGATGCTGGTCGACCCGGTCAGGCCGCCCCGCGAGCCGGCTCCGGGGCGCCGCGACGGTCACCCTCCTCAGAAACCTAGAGAACCAATCTCCGGCGACAGCGGGACTGTCCCTAGGCCTCGGCGCCACCGGGACTGTCGCCGCCAGCGTCGCCGGTGTCTGAGAGCTCTGCCTCGGGCCCAGAGGCTGAGTCACAATCCTCCTGAAAGGCCTCGCCGAAGCTCCAGAGGGGAGGGACAATATACAAGCGGCCGCCAGGTGGCTCCTGACAAGCGACTCGAACGTCCCGAGGACGGGTCGCTGTCGCCGGCCGCCGGGGACGCCACCGCGCCGGCCGCCCAGACGCCCGAGCTCGGCCCGGAGCCTCCGCCGCCGAGCGACGCGACGCGACGCGACCCCGGCCGCAGAGGAAGGGAGAGACGCTGGGAAGGATCTCCTCAGGAGGCTGCCACGAAGGAGACTCACTCCCCCACGCGACTCCGGGGTGCTGGGGGGGACATTCCACGGAGACGCCGGCGGGCGGTGGGGGCTCGGGGCGGGGTCGGCGGAGAGAGGGGCACCAGCGGCATCGCAGACTCCCCCGGCCCCCCTCCCCCGAAAGAGAGAGGGAGGGAGGGAGGGAGGGAGGGAGGGAGGGAGGGAGGGGCCGGCAAAGCGAAACCAGGCGAGCGCTGCTCGGAGAACAAAGCAGGACTTTGGAAAGCAGACACAGACACGCGAGCCCAGGAGCAAGAAAGGAAAAGGAGGAGACACACTCGGAACCCCCAACAAGAGAAGGCACCACTCAACCTGGGTGGAGACCGTGACAAAGTCCGAAGACAACACACCCAAGCACGCGCCGGTGGGTGGGGAAAGTGCACCTGAGGTCAGGAGAACATGGATTTCAAAGTCACTGAACTGGCCACAAACACCAGAACGGCAGGCGGGCGGGAGGGCGGGCGGGAGGTCTGGGGTGGCAGGGCTGCGGGGGTGGGGGTTGGGAGGGGCGGGGCGGGGGGGCCTGGGGTGCGGGGGCGGGGGGGGGGTGGCGGCTGAGGGGCGTGGAGGTGAGGAGGACCGGACCGAGTCGATAGGGATCCACTAAATAAACCCCGTGTTCCATGACAACAGCCAGTTACATGAATACATAACTTTTTGAAGCAGATCAGAAAGGAAATGAAACAGAACCACCAGGCAGGAAAGTCAAGTCATAGAACTGCTCCGGCTGCTTAAAAGTCAGAGAGAGGGAGAGGGAGAGGGGGAGGGGGAGGGAGAGGGGGAGGGGGAGGGAGGGGGAGGGAGAGGGGGAGGGGAGGGGGAGGGGGAGCGAGAACGCAGACACATGCGCATATACGCGTGTCCATATGTATACGCACGCGTATTCGCGTCTATATATACGCGCACACGTGGGTATAAACAAACACGTTCAAAGGGCATGCTCACATACACGCATGTGTCTGTGTGCGCACGTGTATGCCTAGGCGTTTCTACTGTGCGTGTATGCTTGCGTGTATATACGTAGACACAGGCATATAGACACAGACGTCCACGGAGATACACAGGCACGAATACACATGCTCATATGTGCAGATACGTCGGTATCCATAAACACATACATATACGGGGAAAGCGCAAGCATATTGCAAAAGGGGCTTTTCTGTCCAAAACGGATCAAGGCGTCAGACAACTCAGCCTCCAAAAGGGAAACGACCCCCGATGAGCGAAGTGGGCAGGCAGGGGGCCCGAGCAGACACCTTCCTCCCAAAGAAAGGGAGAACAGACAGACACCCAGAAGCACAAGGTAGAAAACACATCAGCGGCAGGGCTGGGCTGGGCTGGGCTGGGTCTGCCGGGGGTGGGGGCGGGCTCGCGGAAGCACCCCGGGGCGTTTATCTGGACAAGGATCCTTCTCCTTCGGAGGGGAAAGGCCCAGGGGCTGGAATCGCAATCGCGACAGCAAGTTCGAACCACGAGAAGACAGTGGCTCCTGATCGGTCGAACGCGTCTTTGCTGCCGCTGAGGAACATGTGGGCGGACTCAGAGAGATCACATCTCATCCCCTGGGGCCTCCCAGAGAGAGAAACCACATCCCTAGGGAAAAGAGTCCTGCGATTCCCTCGGAACACTCCACCAAAGAGTCCCCCTTCGACCCAACCCAGCCACTCCACGGAGTGCCCACGGAGGGGACAGAGAAGATACGGACATGTGTATGTGTGGGATCGACCCCCATACCTAGGTAGACATCCGTACACACAGAAGGAGAGAGCTCTCTGTCTGTGTGCCTACGCCTGTATCTATTCACACACACACACACACACACACACACACACACACACACACACACAGAGGAATGGGACTCAACCACCAGAAGGGAATGAAATCTCACAGTCTGCAGGAACTTGGAGAGACCTTTAGAGGGGATGATGCTCAAGGAAATACCTCAGAGCCGTCGTTTCCACGCAGTACCTACCAAACGATACACCGTGAACACAACAGAACCAAAGAGAAACAGGCTCCTAAGATACCACCACGGAGCACATGAGGGGTGGCCCGAGGAGGGAGCGGGGGACACGGTGGCGGGGGGTGGGGTGGGGGAGAGAACGAGTGAACGAGCGCCACCGGTGAGGGAGACAGATGAAGCGGTGCCACCTCCCACTTAGGAAATCCATGAGTCACGGGCACGTCACGACACCAGATGTCATCTGCCGTGACACCAGGTGGTGACGGACGGTCCCTCACTAGACGTATCCTGGCGATCGCTGTGTCAGGCGCTACACTCGAAGCCATCGTCGGTACAGCTGAAAAGGAACGGGGGAACAGAACACGAAGAAAAAAAAAAAAAAAAAAAGGAAAGGAAGCAGGACGGGAGGAAGGAAAGAAGGCGAAAGGAAACGTTGGCAGTCAGTCAGAGGTCCGTTTGAGAAGAGTGGGACCTGCGTGTGTGTGGAGCGGCGGGGAGTGGGGAGGCGGGGAGAGAAACTAGGGTGAGTAGGAGGACGGGGAGCAGGAGGAGGAGAAAGAAAAGGACCGATGGCCTCGAGGGGGAGGGGGAGATCAAGGATCCAAGGAGTGGACAGGAAGGTCAGGTGAGTGCCATAGGGAAAGGAAACGAAGCCAACCCACGAACACCCTCCCCACGGTGGTTGCGTTCAGTCCAAGATCAAGATGTGGGTAGCACGGTGTCCTCCAGCGCACGGGGACGCACAGGCCTGCCTTGGCGTGGGAGTTCAGGATCAGCCTGAACGCTGAAGCCGTTCTGTTCATCCACGGCTGGCACGTACCATGGTCCCACGACATTCACACATCCTAGCAAACCATCGAAAGACTCTCACTCACTCGCCATGAAACACGTAGAGAACAGAAAAGGAGGGACCCGATGGTGGCTGGCTGGCTGGCTGGCTGGCTGGCTGGCTGGCTGGATGACCATGAGAGTCTGAGGATGGAACCCATGGACAGAAAAGCATCCGATTCCCTTGGGTCAAGAATCGGTCTCGCCTTCTGTGCCTGGTGTCCTTCCTACGTCTGGAGGATTCCCTCCCCCCCCCCCCCCCCACCCCGCTCCCAGCTCGAAGGTGCTCTCAAGGTCCCCGCCGGCACGCTCTCTTCGGAGCGCCCGTCTGAAGGGGAACGTTCTCTTCCACGTCCCCGCCCTGAGACCGCTTCAGCCTGGCCCGCCCCTCCACCCCCGCCTGCCTCTCTCCCTCCTGCTCCTCCTCCTCCTCCTCGGAACTCCTGAGCGCTCCTCGCCCCGGCCTCTCACCCCACACGGTGGCGGTGTTGGCCTAGGTGTGCTCAGGCGCCTCCTCCCCGCATCCCAGGGGACTGCCGCTGTCTCTCGACTGCGTCGTCCTGGGACCATGTGTTTCCCGGCCTTTTCTGCGGGTGGGGGAGACCCGGACGGGCCGGGGCCAGGCGGGGGTGTGGGGGAGCCTGCATGCGGGGGGAAGGGTGGGGGCAGAGAGGAGGAGGAGGGGGAGGAGGGACGACACGACTCCCCAGTGCCAGTGTGTGCCTGTGGCCCGGGAAACAGAGGACGCACCGGGCTGGCTCCGAAAAGGGGATCGGTCCCGAGATCGGGCACGTTTGTTCTTTGCAGAGGCCCTGCAGGTCGAACAGGCAGGGGCAAGGATTGGGCTTCCCGCACGGAGAACTGTTCACCCATCGTGGAAACAGGCGTCTGTCACACCGGGGCTTCGGCTCTCGGTGCGATGTCCACGAGCCGTAGCCACTGAAACGTGCGCGCGCTGGAGCCGGCGCCGTGCAGAGGGCGATCTCATCCGGCTCCTCGTGTCCTTCCAGTGAGTAGGCCCGGATCTCGGGGAGAACAGAAATCCAGAGAGCTGCATGAACCTGACCGTCACGCTTTCAGAAGCCAAGGGAACCAGAAATGAGGTTCACTCGCGTGTGGGTCTGTCTCTCCACGGGACGAATCCTCTCTGTGAGCAGATGAGGGTTCCGGGGGCCCCGTGGAGCAGAGAGGATAGACCGTTCCCTCAGGCCCCCTGCTCCTCCCATGCACGCGCACGCTCCCCAACGGTCGGTCCTAGGAACAGCCTGCCCCAGAGGAGCGTGCTGGCCACCACCCACCTCCACGGAGACGGAGACGGCAGTGTCCGTCCGCGTCAGTCATCCTCGTCCAGAGTCCCCGGGCTGCGTGCCCTCGCCTTCACGCCTGGCGCCGTCCGTTCTGTAGGTTTGTGTCGAACCTGCCCGGAGCCCTGTGCCATCGTCCCGGATCAGGGGTTCGGTGGAAAACACCCCGTCCCCCCGCCTCATCGGCAGGTGGATCCTTCACCACTGGGCCACCAGGCAGGGAAGTCCCTTCACAGCCTTCTAAAAGCATCTACCCTGAAACATTCCATGTCGTCCTCCAAAATCACTGGACCATCACGACTGAAATGAAGGAAACTATGTGAGTTCAAGAATGTCTTCACTCCTCAGTGCTTCTTGCTTTAGAACCACGAAGGCATCTCTCTCTCTCTCTCTCTCTCTCTCACACACACACACACACACACACACACACACACACACAGAGGGGGCTCATCGTCCAAAAGAAACCAACTGTTGTGTTTAATCCATCCCCTTTGTTGTGGCCGTTGTGCCATCGCTAGTCAAAGAAGCTGATCTCATGTGGAATCCGATGTCTTCTCTAGGACACTTCAAGAAGCAGCAAGAGTGCCGGTTTGTGAGAAACGAAGGTCAACCCGTCACGATGCGATCCCTTTTCCTGGCCTGATCGTTCAGAAACTCTCCCATCCCAAGCGGGGGACGTCAGGATATCCATCTTGAGTTTGGGACTGGGGCTTCCCCGGCGGCTCCGTAGGAAACCATCCCGTGCCCGCGCAGGAAACACGGGTTTCATCCCCGGCCCGGGAAGATCCCACGTGCTACAGAGCCACGAAGCCCATAGGCCTCGCCGATGGAATCTGTGCTCTCGATCCTGGCCGCTGCGAGCGCTGAGCCCACACCCAGCAGCCAGTGAAGCCCACGTGCCCCAGAGCCCACGCTCCCCAAGAGGAACCACAGCCACGAGAAGCCCAGACACACAAGCGCAGAGCGGCCCCCTCCTCCACGGAGAGAGAACGGCTCGCACGGCAGTGAAGGCGCAGCACACCCCCACAGACATCAAAGACATCCCGTGATTCGAAAGCAAGACGGGCTCTAGGATGGGATGCCGTCGGCCAAGACCTCGTCCTATCCCTCGGGAAGCTCGCTGACTCTGCGGTAGAGGAGATCAAGAGACCGCCGCTCACCGTGCCATCGGAAGTGTGGGAAGCTCTCCCTACAGTGCTGAGAGCCCAGTGGAGACGTGACCCGTGGGGACCGTGAGCGTGCCTGTTCTCGTGAAGAAGTCCTTCCCAGTCCGGGCTCTGGAGATCGGCCTGCAGACAGTGGACGGCCATCCCTCTCGGCTCCCTGCAGGCCCACGGGTCCGGGCGTGCTGTGCCCCCAGCATCTGCTCGCATCTTCTGGGCCCGTCTCCCCCATGGTGCTCCACTCGCTTTGAATCCTTCTCCCCTCTCGTCTGACATGTTTTCTTTCCTGTTCGACTCTTTCCGGCTCCCCAGGCACCACTTCGCATCGTTCTTCTCTTCTCATCGCACTCGTCTCGTGGAAAGAATTCCACGTATCTCTGCCCTGTGCCCCAAGGAGTCTGTCATCGCTCCATTCATCTGGGGATGGACTGGCACGCAGGCAACCCCGGCCCACGAAAACCGTGGTTCCGTGTGGATGGAACGACTCGCCGACGACCGCAGGGGGCTTGTGGACGTGGACGGCTGGCACCGGGGAGTCGTCCTGCGGACACACCCTCGGGCACCATCGCGTTCGCGGGAGCGTTTGGGTTGCCGTCGTGGTCGCCGCCGTATTCCCTAAGACGTGTGCGGTCGCACTGGATTCCGACGGCGTCTATTGGAAAAGAATGGATCGTTCCCCGGATCCCCTCCGAAGGACTTCGAAAAGAGTCGTGGTCGAGACATGATCGATCTTTCCAACACTCTCACTTCTGGGTAGACATCTAAAGAAAAGAGACACAGAATCTAAATCTCAGAGAGACATCTGCACTCCCATGTCCACGGCAGCATCAGTCACACGGGTCAAGAGAGGGAAACAGCCCGAGTGTCCATCAAGGGAAGAAGAGGGAAAGAAGACACACGATCCAGATAGAGATCGATCGATAGGTAGACATAGATGTCCCACGGAGCCACAGGAACGAACACATTCTTATCTGGTGATAGCATGGATGTGACTTAGGGCGTGATGCCAAATGAATAAGTCAGGTAGAGAAAGAAAAAGACTTTCTCGTGCCACTTACATGCCATGGATGGCCATCAAAAAAAAAGAAAGAAAGAAAGAAAGAAAGAAAACGATCATCACAGAGCGGCTGGGGGAGGGAGAAATGGGAAGATATTGCATTGATGTAAGGGGGAAAGAAAAAAAAAAAACCGACTTCACGGATAAGGTACATCTGTACTGTACACGTCACAACGAGCACGGTGATTCTAATGAACAGCATTATTATGATCGTATGATACTATTCGGAGAAGGCCATGGCACCCCTCTGCAGTCCTCTTGCCCGGAAAATCCCATGGACCGGAGGAGCCTGGTGGGCCGCAGTCCACGGGGTCGCTAACAGTCGGACACGACTGAGCGACTTCCCTTCCACTTTTCACTTTCACGCCTTGGAGAAGGACATGGCAACCCACTGCAGGGTTCTTGCCTGGAGAATCCCAGGGACGGGGGTGCCCGGTGGGCTACCGTCCGTGGGGTCGCACAGATTCGGACACGACTGAAGCGACGCAGCAGCAGCAGCAGCAGCAGCAGCAGCAGCAGCATGATCATCTGAGAAAGTTGCCATGACAGTGGACATGAATCACTCTCCTCCCGTCCAATGGCAGAAGGAAATGGCCACCCACTCTAGGATTCTTGCCTGGAACTGTCCACGGATGGAGGAGCCTGGTAGGCTACAGTCCGTGGGGTCGCAAAGAGTCGAACACGACCGAGTGACTTCACTTTCTTTCACATCCAGTCATGATCTGTATGGGTTGTGAGAAAGCTATGAGCTACCGCTTGGGTGGTCATTATTCTTCTGCAACATACAGGTGCCTCTTGTCCCCATTCTGTACACATGAGAACGGAGGATGTCATATGTCCTTCACGGAGGAAATGATATTTCAATACACCTGGAAATTAAACACATAAAATCACCTAGTTGTCTTGTCTTTCCATGAAGAGTCAGTATCGGCTGCGCTAAAAAAAAAAAAAAAAGAAAAGAAAAGAAAAGAAAGAAAGAAAGAAAAAGAAAGCTTTCTTTGGGGGTCTTCGATATGGCCATGCAGGGACACAGGTTTGAATAAAAACCGGGGGAACGTTCCCCAGGAAAGAGTCGGGGGCTTAGAAAGCTGAAGCTCCGTGAGGTTGTAAAGCGACCCGAGAGCAATGAGGATGGACTGTCACGCAAACAAGGGACCGTCTCTTCTTCCAGGGTCCATAGACGGTCACCAGTGAGGCAGGGAAAGGGGAGGGTGTGTGGGATAGGGGTCTTGAATGTCGGGAACACTGTTTCGAGGATCCGGAGGCCTCTGTTCCCCAGGAGGTGCTCCGAGTTTCCAGACTGAGACACAGACCTCTTCCTCCATGGCCCGCCCCTTCTCTATTTTGGGGCGCTCTCTTGGCGATGCTGACTCCACTTTGATTTTCCTGTCACATGTCATCCCCTTTTGCATTCAAAGATACCATTCCATCATGGAAACAAGAGACCTGGTTTATCTCTTTAGAGAGGATTCGAATGAGACAGGATCACTATCCGTGGCGTGGTTTCGGGCACGAACGACCCACACGGGGATCCATGCCACATCTCTCTTTGCCATAGAGAAAGGCTGTGTATGGCAAATGATGCCACGGGATCGGCGAGTTCCTCGGGCTCAGCACTCTCTCGACTTGGCTGCGGTTTTGGTTTTGTTCCCTTCCGTGTTTGCTCGCTTGCTGACCCGCACGTTCTCTCCGGATAGGGCAGCCCATCGAAGCGGAAACACAATCCAGTCTGTGTGGATCCTATTCACGCATCCGATGGGGAGATCAACGACCTCTACGTGGATCCATACACATGGCCGTGTTGGGTTCAGGAGGACCCTTTGGTGTTTTCTGGGTGCGCCCTTTGTTGTCCATGAGCTCACGTGCCTTTCGGGGACATGGCTGATGGAGACGGACACCAAGCAGCAGGGCAGCGAGCTGGCGTCTCGGCCTAGAGCGGTTTCCCAAATGACATCTCAGAACCAGGGCTGAGACAGCCATCCCTCCCCGGGCCCCCCTCGTCGCCGGGGAGGGGTGGGGTGGGGTGGGGGTGGGGGGTGTGAGGTTGGGGAGATGGGGGTGGGAGCCGGGTCCGGGTGCGCGCACGCACGCGCCTGTGTGTGTGAGTGGGGGGGGGGGGGGGGGGGCGGGGCGGGGAGGAGACGGGACTGGGCTCGGGGTTGGGGGTGCCCGAGGTGAGGGGACCGTCCCGGTCCCCCTGAGACGTGAAGGCAGGTTCTGTCCCGCTGAGAACTCCCTGCCTTCAGGGGCGCGCGAGGGGAGCAGGTTTCTCTCCAATCCATTTAGTAAACGGTTTTGAAACAGTTTCCAGACAAAAAGTATCACACAGTTATACACAACATGTCTACTTGTACTTGCCGGGGCCAGCGTGAGGAACTCCGCCCATGGCAAAGGTCACGAGGAAGGAGGCTTGGCACACGCAAAGGCGTGATCAGGCCTCCGGAAACCCCCCCGTTCCCGAGCATCTACCCCCAAAGCCAGAGTCTACCTAGAAAGGACGCGTCTCGTGGGTTGGTTAGGAATGACGTGGGTGAAGGGTTTTTCACGTGTCGGGCCAATCATGACGGCTCATCCCCGGCCCTGGGTGTGACGAGGGCGTCTCAGGTCAAACCTCTCTGCTGACAGACCGGCTCGCGTGACAGGGTCATCCGCACTCCCGCCACGACGCACACGAGTGTCGACGACCTCTCCACCGTAAACAGCACAGAGAGTCTGGGAGTCTTTGGAGAGTCTTCGTGAGCACAGGGCTTTTCTCACGGTGGTCGAGTCCACGATTGCCGCCAGGCCTCCATAGCCTTAGGCACCTGGGAATCTATGAATCCGTGTCGTTGGAATATAGAAAAGGACATAGAGTCGTTTGGAAGGGGAGCAATACTGGACTCTGTGAGTCCATGAATGTTCTCTTTTGGAATAGATTCCCTGTCCTTTGGGATCCAGCCCTGTGTCCTTGCTATGTAAACATGTCACTCGATCACTCTCTTAAGCCTAAAGAGACCTTCAGGGCACCATGGGGGAAAGGGATTTCATGTGTTGGGCTGATGGTTGCTGCTACATCTCCATGTTCCCTGCCCTTAGAGTGAATCTAACTAGCATAGAGGAGACATAAGGATTCACCTTTCAGAGGAATCATGTGACCTTTGGGTTCAACCCATTCCTTTCTTGATTGGAACTCACGACACCCTCACCCTACAGGCATGTACCTTTATCTGGAGGGTGGTGCCTGGTTTAAGAAAAAAACACCCTTGGAACACAGAAGTGTTTTGGGGATCAGAAAGAAAGGATCATCACATGTCAGCAGGCCTCACGGCCAGAAGATGATGTCATATCCCTGAGACCCCTTTTTTTTTTTTTTTTTTTTTTTCGTACATGTATGTGAAGCACCTGATTTTGAGAAAGGTCGGGACTCCTGGCCCCCACGTGACTCTGTAGTCATCCCTATATGTCACCAAAGGTAGAGAGGCAAACCCAACACGAAAGAAATCGGATCCGTCTCCGGAAAGACCGATACCCCCATGTCGCTTCTTTCTTGCTCCCCGTTTCTCTGGCTGAATTCCAAGTTATTCAGCCTCTTTTCCTCCACTCATTTTCCTACGACACTATCCGTTTCTAATCTCTCTATATCTCTGTCATTAAATACGTGTTTATCCAAGGACGCCAACACCGTCCCCACCTTCGAATTCCCTGGATCCAACGGGGCTGGACCCGGGCAGGAGGCGGCGTGTGGTGGTGTGTCTGGGGCATGCGCAGGTGGTGCCGCGTGGGTGTATGTGTGTGTGGGGGGAGGGGTAATGTGTGTGGTGTGTGTATAGGTTCCACGTGAGGCCGAGTGTGTGTCGGGTGGGCACCATGGGTGTGTGCGTGTGGGATGCGCCTGTGGGTGTGGGCATGGCCGGAAGGGGGTGGGGCGTGCAGAGACAGTGGCCCAGAGACACAGCCAGGCAAAGGACAACGCAGTGTGTGTGTGTGTAGGGGGTAGGGGGGAGTGTGTGGTATGTGGCCTGTGCGAGCGGGGTGTGAACGGGCTGCGTGTGTGTGTGTATGTGTCTGGGGTCGGGATGTGTGTGTGCGCAGCGTGCAGGCGGGGTGTGTGTGCGGGTATGCGTGTGGCGTGTAGGGTGCCGCTGTGGGTGTGGGTGTGGGTGTGGCCTGTGGGTCTGAGGGGCGGTGGCGCAGAGACAGAGGCCCAGAGACACAGCTAGGCAAAGGACAACGCAGTGGGGGGGGAGGGGGGGGGCTCGTGAGGCGGCTTGCAGGAGGGGTGGGGGGTGGGATGTGTGTTCGGGCATGTTGTGTGCGATCGTCGCGGGGTGTTTATGGGCGGGGGGGTGGGTGTGGCGTTGGAAGCGGGGCTGGGTGTGTGTGGCCTCAGCGTGTGGTGTGTGGGCAGAGCGAGAGAAGAGGAGAGGTGGAGCATCACAGCCAGGCCAAGGACAACGCAGTGTGTGTGTGTGTGTGTGTCTGGGTTCGGGATGTGTGTGTGTGCTGTGCGTACGCGGGGTGTGTGTGCGGGTATGCGTGTGGCGTGTAGGGTGCACCTGTGGTTGTGGGTGTCCCGGGGAGGGGCGGCGTGGCACAGAGACACAGCTAGGCAAAGGACGGTGCAGTGTGTCTGTGTGTGTGTGGGGGGGGGGGGTGCGGGAGAGGTGGGGGTGCGGGGTATGTGTTGGGGCATGGTGTGTGCGGGGGTGGGGGGTTTAATGGGCGGGCAGGTGTGTGTGGCGCTGGGGGCGGGGCGGGGTGTGTGTGTCTACGCATGTGGTGTGTGGGCAGAGACAGAGGAGAGGGGGAGAGTCACAGCCAGGCCAAGGACCACGCAGTGGAGGGGGGGGGAGGGGGGGCTGGGGCGGGGGGGAGGGGGGGCTGTGGGGGGAGGGGGGGCTGGGGCGGGAGGGGAGGAGTGTGCGGTGTGTGGCAATCGTGGGCGGGGTGCAAACGGGCTGGGTGTGCCTGTGTCTGGGGTCGGGATGTGTGTGTGCACTGTGTGCAGGCGGGGTGTGTGTGCAGGTATGCGTGCGGTGTGTGGTGCGCCTGCGGTTGTGGGTGTGGTGGAGGGTGGGTGGCGCAGAGACACAGCTAGGCAAAGGACAGTGCAGTGTGTGGGGGGGGCGGGGGGGCGGGAGAGGTGAGGGGGCGGGGTTCATAATCTGAAAGGTGAAAGGCACAGGGACGCACGGACGCACCCACCCACCCACGCACGCACGCACGCAGGCAGGCACCCAGCCACGCACCCACCCACCCACCTGCCCACGCACGCACGCGTCCACGCACCCACCCACGCACGTGCCCGTCCACACTGTTGTGTGACGAGCTGGGTGGATCTAAGCGTGTGATGACTCTGTCCATCGGGTGGAAATCGCAGATCTCAGTGAGGTTATGATGGGAGCAGGGGCTTTGACGCAGTGCGACGGAGAACACACTGATGATCGACTTCAAGGTCAATAGAGAGGGGTCTGAAACCTCCCAGAAGGAAATCACAGCACTTTATCATAAAGTTTGGTGTAGCTATTTGTTCTGGCATAGTCACCAAGTGTAAACGGTTCATTTCTGAATGTCATTTCTGTCCCGCTGAGTCCTCCCTGCCTTCAGGTGCGCCAGCGAGGGGTGCAGGTTTCTCTCCAATCCACGGCCATGCATCGTTTTCGCCCTGTTCAAAAAAAAAAAAAAAAAAAAAAACACAAAGACCAAAACGTATTTGTTTATCTTGGCCTGTTTTCCGGGCCGAGGCCAAAGACCTCTTCAAGCGTGTCCAAAGGATCTGACAGGATGGGAGGGAGGGTGCAGGTCAATCCACGGGTCAGGAGATCCACAGAAGCTGTCACAGCTGTGACTCGGGCCTTTTTCAGAAACAGGCCCATTTGGATGATTCCCTGGACAGGAGTCACCCCAGGAGTTTCCTTGAAGGGATCGAGTTGAGCTGCAGGAGTCGGGAGCGTGACCCCGCCGCCGCCAGAGGGCCTCCTCAGCCCGGCAGGCCGGCCTGCAGGCAGGCAGGCAGGGGCTATTGTCTGTGGGCCCCACCGCCACCCTCCCCCACCCTCCCCCTGCAGGGCCTCGTCCGATAGCTTCATTCAGATGCAGAAAGCTTTCCAGTCAAGTCAGAGCCTTTGACTTCGCCTCGAGCTTCTCTCCATTGAATGGTGATCCGCCCCACCCACCCCTCCTCCCATCGCCATCCCCATCCCCATCCCCCCATTCCATGTCTCCACCTCGAGACTGCCCCTTTCGGCACCGTGCGGAGGAAGGGGGCTGGGGGGTGGGGAGGGAGGCCGAGGGACACACTCGCCTCGTGTCAGGCCAAAGGAGTCTCCTCCTTTTCTGTCACCCAGGAAACCCCGCTCACGCGTGCGAGGATCACGGACGTGCGTCGAAGCAGCCATCGTCCCTTGACAGCTTCCCCTCCGTGGGAGGAGGTTTTCATTCCTGCCCGCCTCCAGTTCCGTTCCGTTCAGTCGCTCAGTCGTGTCCGACTCTTTGCGACCCCACGAATCGCAGCACGCCAGGCCTCCCTGTTCATCACCATCTCCCGGAGTTCACTCAGACTCACGGCCATCGAGTCCGTGATGCCATCCAGCCATCTCACCCTCTGTCGTCCCCTTCTCCTCCTGCGCCCAATCCCTCCCAGCATCAGAGTTTTTTTTTTCCAATGAGTCCACTCTTCTCGTGAGGTGGCCAGAGTCCTGGGGTTTCAGCTTTCGCATCATTCCTGCCAAAGAAATCCCAGGGCTGATCTCCTTCCGAATGGACCGGTTGGATCTCCTTGCAGTCCAAGGGACTCTCGAGAGTCTTCTCCAACACCACAGTTCAAAAGCATCCATTCTTCGGCGCTCAGCCTCCTTCACAGTCCAGCTCTCACATCCACACATGAGCAAGGAAAAACCATAGCCTTGACTAGACGGACCTTAGTCGGCAAAGTCACGTCACCGCTTTTGAAGATGCTATCTAGGTTGGTCACCACTTTTCTTCCAAGGAGTCAGCGTCTTTTAATGTCATGGCTACAGTCACCATCTGCAGTGATTCTGGAGCCCCCCAAAATAAAGTCTGACCCTGTTTCCACTGGTTCCCCATCTATGTCCCACGAAACGATGGGACCGGACGCCATGATCTTCGTTTTCTGAATGTTGAGCTTTAGGCCAACGTTTTCACTCTCCTCTTGCACTTTCCTCAAGAGGCTTTGTCGCTCCTCTTCCCTTTCTGCCATACGGGTGGTGTCATCTGCATATCTGAGGCCATCGATATTTCTCCCGGCCATCTTGAGTCCAGCTTGTGTTTCTTCCAGTCCAGCGTTTCTCATGATGTCCTCTGCATAGAAGTGAAAGAAGCAGGGTGACAATAGACAGCCTTGACGTCCTCCTTTCCCAATCTGGAACCCAGTCTGTCGCTTCCTGACCTGCCTACGGATTTCTCAAGAGGCAGGTCGGGCGGTCTGGTATTCCCATCTCTCTCAGCCTTCAGAGAGACAGAAAAGGAGGGAGGGGCAGAGCGTTCCTCTGGCGCCGGCCGGCTCTGTAGTCACTCGAATCCAAAACACTCCATCGGGCACGGAGGTTCACGTGCGGTGGGCTGGAGTGGGGTGGGGACGGCGGCCTACTCCGAACCCTAGCCGTTTTCCCTCCTCTGGAACCTGGAAAAGGAACCTAGGAAAAGCTGAGCTGCTGTCTGTGTGCGTGAGTGCGTGCACGTACACGTGTACGTGAGAGACGGCACGTTGTCCATGTGCGTGTGCGTGTGCATGGACGTGAGAGGAAAAGGGGAAAAAAAGGAAAGAAAGGAGGAGGAAAAAAAAAAAAAAAAAAAAACCAGAAGGAGGGAAGGACGAAATAGGTGAGTTAGTAGGGCCTCCGTGTCGTGGAAAGAGTTTCTGAGCACAGATCCTCCGTTCAGTGAATCAGCGATCGTATCTCCTCTACAGGAGGCCGTGATGTCGATGGACGGGTCCGGGAAAGCAGGCCTGGGGTGCAAGCGATCGGGTATTTTCTTTCCCCTCAGAGGCACTTGTAGGGAAACCAAGGAAACACACAGGTTCATCCCTGGAGCGGATTCGAGACACCAGTCGGCGGAGGGAGAGGCAGTCTAGGAGACTGATTTCTAGACGTCAGGGTCGGGTCCTGGAGCGGGTTGCCATGTCCTTCTCCAGGAGGCCTTCCTGGCCCAGGGATGGAACCCGGGTCTCCAGGAGTGTGTACCCGCGTTTCTCAGAAACACCCTCTGGGCCCCTAAGGAACCTGTGGCAATCACGAGCGCCAAGGAGATAAGAATCCTCCACTGAGAGTTTCCCAAGTCTGGAAGGACCAGATCGAGAGAAAAAGAGAAAGGATTCCCTTCTGCCGACAGGGGTGTTGTACGAAGGGACCAAGGGGATGGCCGTCTTTCCAAATTCACATGTTCAACATTGTGTCCTTTCGGTCCTCTGTGTTCTCTTTGTATCTGGAAAGCAACAGGTGGAACGGTATAGGTCCTTTCATTATTTGATTTTTCTTTCTGTCTTTTTCCCGCCCGCCCGCCCGCCCGCCCGTCCGTCCGTCCGTCCATCCCTCCATCTGTCTTCTCTCTGTCTCTGTCGCTTTTCACTCAGGTTAGGGAATTTAAAAAAACAAAAAAACAAAAACAAAGGAGGAATCTGTATCTCTGCAGGTCAGGAAGCTACAGTTAGAACTAGACACGGAAACCCAACAGGCTGGTTCCAAATAGGGAAAGGAGTCCATCAAGGCTGTCTATCGCCACCCTGCTTATGTAACCTACAGGCTGAGTACACATCATGAGAAACGCTGGGCTGGATGAAGCGCAAGCTGGAGTCAAGATTGCCGGGAGAAATATCAATCACCTCAGATACGCACATGACACCACCCTTATGGCAGAAATGAAGTATGGGCGGGTTGGGAGGCGGGGGGGGGGGGGGGCGCGGGGAGGGGCGTTACAAAGTCATGGTCGTTTCAGGTGTTCAGATTCTTTTCCCTCAGAGGTTCATGCAAAGTCATACGTCTACTTTCCTGCGCTGGCATAGGATCCTGGTGCCCGTGGATTGTTCTGACGTCCAGTTTATGTGTACGCGTTCAACCCGACCTCCTAAGGGGACCGCCTGCTCCTCCCCGCCCCCAATCCTGTGTTCCTCAAGAAGTCAGGCGTCCACTGTAGCATCCTCTTCCTCAGTTCACCCAACGCCATGACAGAAGTCATTCCTCCAGCTTTCCCATCGGTTCTCTACACCTCGCCTGATGATGGCGGGGGACCGGAAGACTGACCGTTCTGAAGAATGTCGCAAGAGCTCTGGGTGAAGGCTCCTACGACTCGCTCGGTGAAGTGGGTGGCGTGTCAATCCGTAGAGACCGTGGAAGGGATGCCCCAAGTGGCAAACACCATCGCTCTCAGTGGCGGTCCGTTTGCTTGTCTGCAGCGAGGGACGGAAGGGAGGCTTCCACCTTCCACAGAGAAAGCTATCCCTAGCGTCCCGAGCATGTTTGACCACCACCCCACCCCGCCGCCCCAGGTGACAGGCGTGACAGGTCAGACTGTAGCAATCGTCACGTCAAGGGTGTACGCACAACAGGCAGACTCATCTGAAAGGCACCCTGTCCTGTGAAGGTGGAGGGAGGGGAGGGAGGGGCAGAGGGATGGCGAGGAAGGGAAAGAGAAAGAGAGGGACAGGAACGCACACGGTGGGGGCGGAGGGGGTGGGGGGAGGCGGTCGGGGGCCAGCGTGAGGAACTCCGCCCATGGCAAAGGTCACGAGGAAGGAGGCTTGGCACACGCAAAGGCGTGATCAGGCCTCAGGAACCCCCCCGTTCCCGAGCATCTACCCCCAAAGCCAGAGTCTACCTAGAAAGGACGCGTCTCGTGGGTTGGTTAGGAATGACGTGGGTGAAGGGTTTTTCACGTGTCGGGCCAATCATGACGGCTCATCCCCGGCCCTGGGTGTGACGAGGGCGTCTCAGGTCAAACCTCTCTGCTGACAGACCGGCTCGCGTGACAGGGTCATCCGCACTCCCGCCACGACGCACACGAGTGTCGACGACCTCTCCACCGTAAACAGCACAGAGAGTCTGGGAGTCTTTGGAGAGTCTTCGTGAGCACAGGGCTTTTCTCACGGTGGTCGAGTCCACGATTGCCGCCAGGCCTCCATAGCCTTAGGCACCTGGGAATCTATGAATCCGTGTCGTTGGAATATAGAAAAGGACATAGAGTCGTTTGGAAGGGGAGCAATACTGGACTCTGTGAGTCCATGAATGTTCTCTTTTGGAATAGATTCCCTGTCCTTTGGGATCCAGCCCTGTGTCCTTGCTATGTAAACATGTCACTCGATCACTCTCTTAAGCCTAAAGAGACCTTCAGGGCACCATGGGGGAAAGGGATTTCATGTGTTGGGCTGATGGTTGCTGCTACATCTCCATGTTCCCTGCCCTTAGAGTGAATCTAACTAGCATAGAGGAGACATAAGGATTCACCTTTCAGAGGAATCATGTGACCTTTGGGTTCAACCCATTCCTTTCTTGATTGGAACTCACGACACCCTCACCCTACAGGCATGTACCTTTATCTGGAGGGTGGTGCCTGGTTTAAGAAAAAAACACCCTTGGAACACAGAAGTGTTTTGGGGATCAGAAAGAAAGGATCATCACATGTCAGCAGGCCTCACGGCCAGAAGATGATGTCATATCCCTGAGACCCCTTTTTTTTTTTTTTTTTTCGTACATGTATGTGAAGCACCTGATTTTGAGAAAGGTCGGGACTCCTGGCCCCCACGTGACTCTGTAGTCATCCCTATATGTCACCAAAGGTAGAGAGGCAAACCCAACACGAAAGAAATCGGATCCGTCTCCGGAAAGACCGATACCCCCATGTCGCTTCTTTCTTGCTCCCCGTTTCTCTGGCTGAATTCCAAGTTATTCAGCCTCTTTTCCTCCACTCATTTTCCTACGACACTATCCGTTTCTAATCTCTCTATATCTCTGTCATTAAATACGTATTTATCCAAGGACGCCAATGCCGTCCCCACCTTCGAATTCCCTGGATCCAACGGGGCTGGACCCGGGCAGGAGGCGGCGTGTGGTGGTGTGTCTGGGGCATGCGCAGGTGGTGCCGCGTGGGTGTATGTGTGTGTGGGGGGAGGGGTAATGTGTGTGGTGTGTGTATAGGTTCCACGTGAGGCCGAGTGTGTGTCGGGTGGGCACCATGGGTGTGTGCGTGTGGGATGCGCCTGTGGGTGTGGGCGTGGCCGGAAGGGGGTGGGGCGTGCAGAGACAGTGGCCCAGAGACACAGCCAGGCAAAGGACAACGCAGTGTGTGTGTGTGTAGGGGGTAGGGGGGAGTGTGTGGTGTGTGGCCTGTGTGAGCGGGGTGCGAACGGGCTGTATGTGTGTGTGTGTGTGTGTGTGTGTGTGTGTGTGTGTGTGTGTGTGTGTGTGTGTGTCTGGGGTCGGGATGTGTGTGTGTGCACTGTGTGCAGGCGCGGTGTATGTGCGGGTATGCGTGTGGTGTGTAGGGTGCGCCTATGGTTGTGGGTGTGGTGGAGGGTGGGTAGCGCAGAGACACAGCTAGGCAAAGGACAAGGCAGTGTGTGTGGGGGGGCGTGGGGAGCGGGAGAGGTGGGGGAGGCGGGGTATGTGTGGGGGCGCGTGGTGTGTGCGGGGGTGGGGGTTTTGTGGGCGGGGGTGGGGGTGTGCGTATGGCTACGCACGTGGCGTGTGGGCAGAGCCAGAGGAGGGGGAGACAGCGACAGCCAGGCCAAGGACAATGCAGTGTGTGTGTGTGTATGGGGGAGCGGGGGGAGTGTGTGGTGTGTGGTGTGCGGTGTGTGGCGTGTGCGGGCCGGGTGCCTAAGGGCTGGGGGTATGTGTGCGTGTGTCTGTGCGCGTGTGCGTGTGGCGGGGTGGTGGGGGGGGGGGTGGGGGTGGTCCGGGATGCGTGTGTGCACGCGCTGGGTGCAGGCGGGGTGTGTGTGCGGATATGCGTGCGGTGTGTAGGGTGTTCCTGCGGGTGGTGCGGGCAGAGACAGAGGCAGAGAGTCGCAGCCAGGCAAAGGACGACGCAGTGG
The DNA here is from genome assembly GCF_032405125.1 of Capricornis sumatraensis. Lineage (NCBI taxonomy): Eukaryota > Metazoa > Chordata > Mammalia > Artiodactyla > Bovidae > Capricornis > Capricornis sumatraensis. The sequence goes on from NW_027184641.1 coordinate 210,424, forward strand.
GTGTGTGGTATGGGCATGGTGTGGGGGGTGGGGTGGGGTGGGGTCTGCGTGTGGTGTGTGTGGTGGGCGGGCAGAGACAGATCCAGTCAGGCAGAGGATCACGTGCACGGATGGATATCCCGCATCATCTGCTTGTGTTTTCTGAGCTCACTCAGCACCTCCGCCATCAAGACCACTCCCACGAAATGTGAGTCTGCCCCCACCAGCCAGCACTTGTCTTTGGCCAGGCAGACAGGGGAGTGTTCCGAGTTTGGGGGGGGGGGGGGGGAGGGGGGGCGGGGTTGGCGACTCGCTGTCACCAGGCCAGCTTGGGTCCTCGCGTTCTGCCCCTGAACCTGACTGGAGCAAGTGGATCCGTGTGATCTGTCGTGGCTCTGTTTGAAATCCTTGGCGGGAGAAGGAAGATTTCCCCCCACGCCAGGGGAGACAAGCCCCCAGAAAGTCACCTCCCCGGGGTTCCAATAGCTGTTCTCCAAATCGATGAAGTTTCCCAAAGGAGATGTCCCGTCCCAAGCAGAAAAGCCCCAATGGCTCCCCATGGACCTCTGGCCCAAGGTGCCGCTCCCACACAGCCTCCTTCCACAGCCCCAGGGCATTCAAGAGTTCGCCGGCCCGGCCCGCTCCATCCGTGGTCCCCCCGCAGGGCCATCTGAAAAAGCGACCGACAGGCAGGTGGCGCCCGACAGCCAACCCACTGTCCAGAGAGCCGGCCGCGGCATAGAAGCTCCGAGGGAGACCGGCAGGGACTCGTTGCCAGACGGGGGGGCCCATCCTAGGGCGCAGTTTCTCCGCTCAGTCACCGACGTGGACAGGAAAGCGGGACACGCCAACACTTCTCGGGAACGTCTCTGGGCGAGGTACGACGGACGCACGGACGGACAGACGGAGGGGGTGGAGGGGGTGGGGGGGTGGGGGAGGGGGAAGGGGAGCCTTCTTGACCGCACGCCCGCACCCACCGACGCACGCACGCAGGCACGCACGCAGGCACGCAGGCACGCAGGCACGCAAGCACGCACCGACCGACCGACGCCGGGGTCCAGCCCTGGTGGATCCAGGGTGATTCGAGGGTGGGGATGGAATCGGCGTCCTAGGAAAAAAGTTAATTCATTATAGATATACAGAGAGAGATTACAAACGGATCGTGTCGTAGGAAATATTAGTGGCGAAAAAGAGGCGGAATCACTTGGTTTACGAGGAATCGCATCCATGCTGCAGATGCGAATTCAGCCAGAAAAACGGGGAGCAAGAGAGAAACGACAGAGGGGAATCCGTCTTTCCAGAAACTGATCCCATTTCTTTGATTTTTAGGCTTGCTTCTAACCTTTTGTTACACATAGGGATGAATCCAGAGTCACGCGGGGGTCAGCAATCCTGACCTTTCTCAAAATCAGCTGCTTTCCCTCCAAGGAAGGTCTTAAGGGTTTTCCATCATCTTCTGGCCACGAGGCCTGCTGACATTTTATGATCCTTTGTTCTGATCCCCAAAGCACTCACGTTTTCCAAGGGGTTTTTTTGTGAAACCAGGCACCACCCTCCGGATAAAGTTGCATTCCTAAAGGGTGAGGGTGTCGTGAGTCCCGATCAAGAAAGGCACTGATGTCACTCAAGGTTCACAGGATTCATCTGAAAGGTTCATACTTATTTCTCCCCAGAGACACTGCTAGGCAAAGGACAAGGCAGTGTGTGAGTGCGGGGTAGGGTGGGGTGGGGTGGGGTGGGGGGGGGGGGGCGAGGGGGAGTGCGGGAGAGGTGGGGGAGCGGGATGTGTGCGCGGGCGTGTCGTGTGCCGTCGTCTCGGGGTGTTTATGGGCGGGGGGGGGGGGGTGGCGTTGGAAGCGGGGCTGGGTGCGTGTGGCCTCAGCGTGTGGTGTGTGGGCAGAGCGAGAGAAGAGGAGAGGTGGAGCATCACAGCCAGGCCAAGGACAACGCAGTGTGTGTGTGTATGGTTGAGGGGGGGGTAGTGTGTGGTGTGTGGCGTGTGCGGGCGGGGTGCGAACGGGCTGGGCGTGTGTGTGCCAGTATGCGTGCGGTGCGTAGGGTGCGCCTGTGGTTGTGGTGGAGGGGGTCGGCGCAGAGACACAGCTAGGCAAAGGACAAGGCAGTGTGTGGGTGGGGGGGGGGTGCGAGAGAGGTGGGGGGCGGGGTATGTGTGGGGCCTCGGTGTGTGCGGGGCAGGCCGTGTGTGTGGCGTTGGCGGCGGGAGGGGTGTGTGTGTCTACGCATTAGGTGTGTGGGCAGAGACAGAGGAGATGGGGAGAGTCACAGCCAGGCCAAGGACAATGCAGTGTGTGTGTGGGGGGGGGGGGGCGGAGGCGGGGGAGGGGAGGAGTGTGCGGTGTGTGGTGTGTGCGGGCGGGGTGCGAACCGACTGGGTGAGTGTGTGTCTGGGATCGGGATGTGTGTGTGCACTGTGTGCAGGCGGGGTGTGTGTGCGGATCTGCGTGTGGTGGGTGGGGTGCCCCTGTGGGTGTGGGTGTGGGTGTCGGTGTGGCCGGTGTGTGTTTGGGGGGAGGTGGCGCAGAAACAGAGGCCCAGTGACACAGCTAGGCAAAGGACAAGGCAGTGTGTGTGTGGGGTGGGGGGGGGGGGGAAGGGGGCTTGCGGGAGGGGTGGGGGAGTGGGATGTGTACAGGGGCGTGGTGTGTGCGCTCGTCGCGTGGAATTTATGGGGAGGGGGTGTGTGTGTGTAATTGTGGCGTTGGGGGCGGGGCTGGGTGCGTGTGGCCTCAGCATGTGGTGTGTGGGCAGAGACAGAGGCGAGGCGGAGAGTCACAGCCGGGCCAAGGACTAGGTAGTTGGGGGGGCGGGGGGGGGGGAATTGGGGGAGTTTGTGGTGTGTGGCGTCTGCCGGCGGGCTGGGTGTGGGTGTGCCTGGGTACGGGATGTGTGGGTGCGCGGTGTGCAGGCCGAGTGTGTGCGCGGGTATGCGTGTGGTGTGTAGGGTGCCGCTGTGGGTGTGGGTGTGGGTGTGGGTGTGGCCTGTGGGTGCGAGGGGTGGTGGCGCAGAGACAGAGGACAAGAGACACTGCTAGGCAAAGGACAAGGCAGTGTGTGTGTGGGTGGGGGGGTGCGAGAGAGGTGGGGGGCGGGGTATGTGTGGGGCCTCGGTGTGTGCGGGGGTTGGGGTGTTTATGGGCAGGCGGTGTGTGTGGCGTTGGCGGCGGGAGGGGTGCGTGTGTCTACGCATTAGGTGTGTGGGCAGAGACAGAGGAGATGGGGAGAGTCACAGCCGGGCCAAGGACAATGCAGTGTGTGTGTGTGAGGGCGGAGGCGGGGGAGGGGAGGAGTGTGCGGTGTGTGGTGTGTGCGGGCGGGGTGCGAACCGGCTGGGTGAGTGTGTGTCTGGGATCGGGATGTGTGTGTGCACTGTGTGCAGGCGGGGTGTGTGTGCGGATCTGCGTGTGGTGGGTGGGGTGCCCCTGTGGGTGTGGGTGTGGGTGTCGGTGTGGCCGGTGTGTGTGGGGGGGGGGTGGGGAGGTGGCGCAGAGACAGAGGCCCAGTGACACAGCTAGGCAAAGGACAAGGCAGTGTGTGTGGGGGGGGAGGGGGAAGGGGGCGTGCGGGAGGGGTGGGGGAGTGGGATGTGTACAGGGGCGTGGTGTGTGCAGTCGTCGCGGGGAATTTATGGGCGGGGCGGGTGGGTGTGTGTAATTGTGGCGTTGGGGGCGGGGCTGGGTGCGTGTGGCCTCAGCATGTGGTGTGTGGGCAGAGACAGAGGCGAGGCGGAGAGTCACAGCCGGGCCAAGGACTAGGTAGTTGGGGGGGCCGGGGGGAATTGGGGGAGTTTGTGGTGTGTGGCGTGTGCCGGCGGGCTGGGTGTGGGTGTGTCTGGGTACGGGATGTGTGGGTGTGCGGTGTGCAGGCGGGGTGTGTGTGCGGGTATGCGTGTGGTGTGTAGGGTGCCGCTGTGGGTGTGGGTGTGGGTGTGGCCTGTGGGTGCGAGGGGTGGTGGCGCAGAGACAGAGGACCAGAGACACTGCTAGGCAAAGGACAAGGCCGTGTGTGTGGGGGGGGGGGGGTGGCGAGGGGTCGTCCGGGAGGGGTGGGGGGCGGGATGTGTGCACGGGCCTGTTGTGTTCCCTCGTCTCGGGGTGTTTATGGGCGGGGGGTGGGTGTGGCGGAGGCGGGGCTGGGTGCGTGTGGCCTCCCTCAGCATGTGGTGTGTGGGCAGAGACAGAGGCGAGGCGGAGAGTCACAGTCGGGCCAAGGACAACGTTGTTGGGGGGGGGGGGAGTGTGTGGTGTGTGGTGTGTGGCGTGTGCGGGCGGGGTGGGTGTGTGTGGCCTCAGCATGTGGTGTGTGGGCAGAGACAGAGGCGAGGCGGAGAGTCACAGCCGGGCCAAGGACAACGTAGTGGGGGGGGCTGGGGGGGGGATTGGGGGAGTTTGTGGTGTGTGGTGTGTGGCGGCGGGCTGGGTGTGGGTGTGTCTGGGTACGGGATGTGTGCGTGCGCGGTGTGCAGGCGGGGTGTGTGTGCGGGTATGCGTGTGGTGTGTAGGGTGCACCTGTGGTTGTGAGTGTCCCGGGGGGGGGGGGGGGCAGGCGTGGCACAGAGACACAGCTAGGCAAAGGACAAG
>NW_027184641.1:227500-251246 GCF_032405125.1 Capricornis sumatraensis
GCCGCCGGGGCCCGCCGCGGGATCTCACCGCCACAGGCCCTCCCGGCACAGGGGCGGTCCCGCGGCACCACCCGGGGACGACCGACTGGCGCCCCCACCCTCGCGGGGCTCACGCCCACCACCACCGCCACCCCCAGAGCCGCAGCCGGCCCGGGGAGAACACTCTCCCGCCGCACACCGGCGGCCCCCCCACGGCCCTGACACGCGCGGGGCCCCCCGCCCCGCCCCCCTCGCTCAGGGCTCCGAGGGCACTGCTCCGCCCGGGGTCGCCACCGGCCCGGCGGAGGCCGGGGGACGACACCCACGTGAGGCGAGGCGAGGCCGGCTCGGGCCCAGACGAGGGGACGGGAACGCGGGCGGTCGCACGCGCCGGACGAGGAGAGGCGAGGCCGGCGGCGGCGGGGAGGGGCCGGCGAGCACGCACGGCAGGGGCCGCGGGACAGGGACGTGGGCGCCGTCCGGGAACCGGAGGAAAAGGACCGGGCACGCGGCCGGGCCCCCAGGAACACCAGCGCGGGATCCCACCGCCACCCGCACGCGAGGGCGGTCCCGCGACGCCTGGGGCGCCGGCCGGCCCCGGCCATCCCCGGAGCGTGGCCCACGACCCGGCCCCGCCGCCAGGGCCGGCGAGCCGTCCACCCGTCTTCCGCCATCCACACGCGACAGATCCGTCTCCCATCTGAGTCTGACCCCCGAGGCTCGACATCCCGGGGACAACGCTCTCGAGCGAGGCGGCCCAGACCGTGACCGCACGCCGCCACCAGCTGCGGCTCGGGGGGCGAGGGCGGGCGCGACGGGCTCCCCCTCACCACCAGCTGCGGGGCCGGGGAGGCCGAGGCCGACCGGGCGTCGCGCCCCGACACAGCCCCCCCCCTTCCCCCAGGGCTCGCACCACGGGGGGCCGGCCGCACGCACACGGCCCCCCACCTGCCGGACGCCCGGCGGGGCCCAGCGGGACCCTCCCCCGACTCGGAGGGGGGAGGCGCGGGCCGCGGTAGGCAACGAGCGGCACACGGCCCCACCGCGGGGCCGGGGGAGTTCTGCTCTGCCCACGTGCTCTGGCAGTCGCCACGGTGGCCACTGCGCACTCGGGAGGGGCAGCGGCTGGGGGGTCCGGTACCCCAAGGCTCCCTCTCGGATCGCTAGAGAAGGCGTTCTCCCCGAGGGCGCGCCGTCCCTCACCCGGACCGTGTCGCCTTCGGGCCCACGGAGGCGCTCCACGAGCCACCAGTCCTCAGCTGGGTGGGAGGGGCCTGCGGTACAGGGGAGCGGACCACCACACAGGAGCGTGTGCGCGGTCAGGGCCAGAGCGGAGCCCGCGTCCCGCCCCCTGCAAGGCCTCATCCGCCAAGGCCTCCGCGACGAGGGGAACAGGCACGCCTCTCCCTACCGCCTCGACCCCCCCCCCAGAGAGAGCCACTCACGGGACACACACGCCACCGTGGCGGGGACCCGAGGGGGACACCGGGTTAAGGGAAACGACACCACCACTCGGCCTCAGGCACCTGAGGGACGACCTGGAGCGCTCCAGGGGCACCACCGAGGGTCACACGAGGCACGCTCACACACCCGCGTGGGGTGCGCAGCGCGGCGTCGGCGGTGGCACAGCCCTCCCCGCCACAGGGAGGGCCGCTCGCCGGGCACACGCCGAGAAGGCGAAGCGAGAGCAATCTGCTGTGTCAGAAGACCAACGGCCCCCACTGACGCCCCAAGGCAAAGGAGACCGAAGATCAGGGCCAGAAGCCACACCCAACCCCTGCCTTCCTCACCCTCCCTGATGGGCAGCGAGGGGGGGAGAAGACAAGCGAGGGGCCCCGCGGACAGACCGAGAAGAGCAGACGCGTTCACTGGGAACGCCCGTCCCTCGTCTGGCACGGCTTAGGCTCGGCCCGGGAGAACACGACCACACCACATCGATCTGTTGAGCCAAGGTGGAGCGGGGGGGAGGCACGGTGAGGACAGTCACCAGAGGGGCCCGCTTTAAGCCTCGCCGGCAACCTCCGCCCCCCCCACCTCGCCTCAGGCGAGAGCGGCCGACGACCCCCAAGAGGAGAACGCCTGACACGTGGCACGGAGCCCACAGGGCGGGGGTCGCCCCAGCCGCAACCAGGTGCCCACAGCGGGGGCGAGGGATGCACAGGGTAGAAGACCCACGCGCCACCTCGCCCCGCCACCCTCGGGTCGCCCAGAGACCGGAGGTGGCACCAAGGGTCGGGTCAGCCAGACGACACCACACAGGAGCCGGCGCACAGGCCCAGGCGGGCGGCTCCAGCGGCAAGGGCCGAACCGGGCACCAGCTGGCGGCCCAGAAGCCCAGAGCCCCGCGTGCGTCCAGAGACCCACAGTCCTCGGTGGCAGACACCAAAGGAGACCGTGTCAGCACTTATCTGGTGGCAAAAAAGGCCTATTAAGGGCGACGAAATGACAGCAGCTGACAGCGGAGCACATCGACGACGCGCAGGGAGGGCCCCCGGAACCTTGTCCCGGCCACCTGTCCCCAACGCTGCCCCATAAACACCAGGCCCCGAGCTCTCTTGGGGGGGGGGGTCATCTGGTCGACCGGGAGGGGGGAGGGGGCGCGTGGTGGCCAAAGCGGGGGCGCGGGCACCAAGGGGGGGCGGGGGGGAAGCTGGCCGAGGACGCCCTCCCCGCCTCGTCCACGCGGGCAGGGGTACCGGTCCGTCCGAGTCTCCGAACGGGGATTTGGCTTCGATGTGCAAAAGGAAAAGAGAAGACAGAACCGTCAGCGAGGCGCTTCCCACGAGACGAGCGGGCCCCGACCAGGGACCGCGCCCGGGGCCCGGACCGTCCTAGACGGGGCACCCAGGACGGCCCGAGCCGGCCCCCACCTCCCGACTGGGATTCAGGGAGCCGGAGAGGGGGGAGCCAAAGTCGCGTCCGACGACCGAGACCCACGAGGGCACGCCGAAGGGTCGAGCGCGCCCTCCCCGGCCACCCGCGGAAGCAGGGTCCGGTCCATCCACGTCTCCGGACCCGTCAGGACTCTGACAAAGAAAAAGCATGTGTGCCGGGAGACGCCTCGGGCGACCGGACCCCACGGGGGGACCGCACACGCGCCTCCCCCGCTCAACCCTCGGGTTCCCCCACCTCCGGAGTGCCACGCGGAAAACACCTCGGGCAGAAAGGACCCGAGGGCCCGGACCCTGGCGCGCCCTCCGGCGACCTCCAAGCCACCGTCTGGGCCGGTCCCCACCTCCGGAGCGGGGCCGAGGGCGAAGCAAACGCTCCTGAGGGCGAAGCAAACGCTCCTGAGGGCGAAGCAAACGCTCCTGAGGGCGGCCCAGGAGGCGTCCGGACCGCCGAGCCCGAGTCCAGGCGCTCCGGGCAGGGAAGACCCTCTCCCCGCCCACCGCGGCGGCCCGGCCCAGGCAGGGTCCGGGCGGTCCGTCCCCGTGGCCGCAGGGGCACGGGGAGATGCTGGTCGACCCGGTCAGGCCGCCCCGCGAGCCGGCTCCGGGGCGCCGCGACGGTCACCCTCCTCAGAAACCTAGAGAACCAATCTCCGGCGACAGCGGGACTGTCCCTAGGCCTCGGCGCCACCGGGACTGTCGCCGCCAGCGTCGCCGGTGTCTGAGAGCTCTGCCTCGGGCCCAGAGGCTGAGTCACAATCCTCCTGAAAGGCCTCGCCGAAGCTCCAGAGGGGAGGGACAATATACAAGCGGCCGCCAGGTGGCTCCTGACAAGCGACTCGAACGTCCCGAGGACGGGTCGCTGTCGCCGGCCGCCGGGGACGCCACCGCGCCGGCCGCCCAGACGCCCGAGCTCGGCCCGGAGCCTCCGCCGCCGAGCGACGCGACGCGACGCGACCCCGGCCGCAGAGGAAGGGAGAGACGCTGGGAAGGATCTCCTCAGGAGGCTGCCACGAAGGAGACTCACTCCCCCACGCGACTCCGGGGTGCTGGGGGGGACATTCCACGGAGACGCCGGCGGGCGGTGGGGGCTCGGGGCGGGGTCGGCGGAGAGAGGGGCACCAGCGGCATCGCAGACTCCCCCGGCCCCCCTCCCCCGAAAGAGAGAGGGAGGGAGGGAGGGAGGGAGGGAGGGAGGGAGGGAGGGGCCGGCAAAGCGAAACCAGGCGAGCGCTGCTCGGAGAACAAAGCAGGACTTTGGAAAGCAGACACAGACACGCGAGCCCAGGAGCAAGAAAGGAAAAGGAGGAGACACACTCGGAACCCCCAACAAGAGAAGGCACCACTCAACCTGGGTGGAGACCGTGACAAAGTCCGAAGACAACACACCCAAGCACGCGCCGGTGGGTGGGGAAAGTGCACCTGAGGTCAGGAGAACATGGATTTCAAAGTCACTGAACTGGCCACAAACACCAGAACGGCAGGCGGGCGGGAGGGCGGGCGGGAGGTCTGGGGTGGCAGGGCTGCGGGGGTGGGGGTTGGGAGGGGCGGGGCGGGGGGGCCTGGGGTGCGGGGGCGGGGGGGGGGTGGCGGCTGAGGGGCGTGGAGGTGAGGAGGACCGGACCGAGTCGATAGGGATCCACTAAATAAACCCCGTGTTCCATGACAACAGCCAGTTACATGAATACATAACTTTTTGAAGCAGATCAGAAAGGAAATGAAACAGAACCACCAGGCAGGAAAGTCAAGTCATAGAACTGCTCCGGCTGCTTAAAAGTCAGAGAGAGGGAGAGGGAGAGGGGGAGGGGGAGGGAGAGGGGGAGGGGGAGGGAGGGGGAGGGAGAGGGGGAGGGGAGGGGGAGGGGGAGCGAGAACGCAGACACATGCGCATATACGCGTGTCCATATGTATACGCACGCGTATTCGCGTCTATATATACGCGCACACGTGGGTATAAACAAACACGTTCAAAGGGCATGCTCACATACACGCATGTGTCTGTGTGCGCACGTGTATGCCTAGGCGTTTCTACTGTGCGTGTATGCTTGCGTGTATATACGTAGACACAGGCATATAGACACAGACGTCCACGGAGATACACAGGCACGAATACACATGCTCATATGTGCAGATACGTCGGTATCCATAAACACATACATATACGGGGAAAGCGCAAGCATATTGCAAAAGGGGCTTTTCTGTCCAAAACGGATCAAGGCGTCAGACAACTCAGCCTCCAAAAGGGAAACGACCCCCGATGAGCGAAGTGGGCAGGCAGGGGGCCCGAGCAGACACCTTCCTCCCAAAGAAAGGGAGAACAGACAGACACCCAGAAGCACAAGGTAGAAAACACATCAGCGGCAGGGCTGGGCTGGGCTGGGCTGGGTCTGCCGGGGGTGGGGGCGGGCTCGCGGAAGCACCCCGGGGCGTTTATCTGGACAAGGATCCTTCTCCTTCGGAGGGGAAAGGCCCAGGGGCTGGAATCGCAATCGCGACAGCAAGTTCGAACCACGAGAAGACAGTGGCTCCTGATCGGTCGAACGCGTCTTTGCTGCCGCTGAGGAACATGTGGGCGGACTCAGAGAGATCACATCTCATCCCCTGGGGCCTCCCAGAGAGAGAAACCACATCCCTAGGGAAAAGAGTCCTGCGATTCCCTCGGAACACTCCACCAAAGAGTCCCCCTTCGACCCAACCCAGCCACTCCACGGAGTGCCCACGGAGGGGACAGAGAAGATACGGACATGTGTATGTGTGGGATCGACCCCCATACCTAGGTAGACATCCGTACACACAGAAGGAGAGAGCTCTCTGTCTGTGTGCCTACGCCTGTATCTATTCACACACACACACACACACACACACACACACACACACACACACACAGAGGAATGGGACTCAACCACCAGAAGGGAATGAAATCTCACAGTCTGCAGGAACTTGGAGAGACCTTTAGAGGGGATGATGCTCAAGGAAATACCTCAGAGCCGTCGTTTCCACGCAGTACCTACCAAACGATACACCGTGAACACAACAGAACCAAAGAGAAACAGGCTCCTAAGATACCACCACGGAGCACATGAGGGGTGGCCCGAGGAGGGAGCGGGGGACACGGTGGCGGGGGGTGGGGTGGGGGAGAGAACGAGTGAACGAGCGCCACCGGTGAGGGAGACAGATGAAGCGGTGCCACCTCCCACTTAGGAAATCCATGAGTCACGGGCACGTCACGACACCAGATGTCATCTGCCGTGACACCAGGTGGTGACGGACGGTCCCTCACTAGACGTATCCTGGCGATCGCTGTGTCAGGCGCTACACTCGAAGCCATCGTCGGTACAGCTGAAAAGGAACGGGGGAACAGAACACGAAGAAAAAAAAAAAAAAAAAAAGGAAAGGAAGCAGGACGGGAGGAAGGAAAGAAGGCGAAAGGAAACGTTGGCAGTCAGTCAGAGGTCCGTTTGAGAAGAGTGGGACCTGCGTGTGTGTGGAGCGGCGGGGAGTGGGGAGGCGGGGAGAGAAACTAGGGTGAGTAGGAGGACGGGGAGCAGGAGGAGGAGAAAGAAAAGGACCGATGGCCTCGAGGGGGAGGGGGAGATCAAGGATCCAAGGAGTGGACAGGAAGGTCAGGTGAGTGCCATAGGGAAAGGAAACGAAGCCAACCCACGAACACCCTCCCCACGGTGGTTGCGTTCAGTCCAAGATCAAGATGTGGGTAGCACGGTGTCCTCCAGCGCACGGGGACGCACAGGCCTGCCTTGGCGTGGGAGTTCAGGATCAGCCTGAACGCTGAAGCCGTTCTGTTCATCCACGGCTGGCACGTACCATGGTCCCACGACATTCACACATCCTAGCAAACCATCGAAAGACTCTCACTCACTCGCCATGAAACACGTAGAGAACAGAAAAGGAGGGACCCGATGGTGGCTGGCTGGCTGGCTGGCTGGCTGGCTGGCTGGCTGGATGACCATGAGAGTCTGAGGATGGAACCCATGGACAGAAAAGCATCCGATTCCCTTGGGTCAAGAATCGGTCTCGCCTTCTGTGCCTGGTGTCCTTCCTACGTCTGGAGGATTCCCTCCCCCCCCCCCCCCCACCCCGCTCCCAGCTCGAAGGTGCTCTCAAGGTCCCCGCCGGCACGCTCTCTTCGGAGCGCCCGTCTGAAGGGGAACGTTCTCTTCCACGTCCCCGCCCTGAGACCGCTTCAGCCTGGCCCGCCCCTCCACCCCCGCCTGCCTCTCTCCCTCCTGCTCCTCCTCCTCCTCCTCGGAACTCCTGAGCGCTCCTCGCCCCGGCCTCTCACCCCACACGGTGGCGGTGTTGGCCTAGGTGTGCTCAGGCGCCTCCTCCCCGCATCCCAGGGGACTGCCGCTGTCTCTCGACTGCGTCGTCCTGGGACCATGTGTTTCCCGGCCTTTTCTGCGGGTGGGGGAGACCCGGACGGGCCGGGGCCAGGCGGGGGTGTGGGGGAGCCTGCATGCGGGGGGAAGGGTGGGGGCAGAGAGGAGGAGGAGGGGGAGGAGGGACGACACGACTCCCCAGTGCCAGTGTGTGCCTGTGGCCCGGGAAACAGAGGACGCACCGGGCTGGCTCCGAAAAGGGGATCGGTCCCGAGATCGGGCACGTTTGTTCTTTGCAGAGGCCCTGCAGGTCGAACAGGCAGGGGCAAGGATTGGGCTTCCCGCACGGAGAACTGTTCACCCATCGTGGAAACAGGCGTCTGTCACACCGGGGCTTCGGCTCTCGGTGCGATGTCCACGAGCCGTAGCCACTGAAACGTGCGCGCGCTGGAGCCGGCGCCGTGCAGAGGGCGATCTCATCCGGCTCCTCGTGTCCTTCCAGTGAGTAGGCCCGGATCTCGGGGAGAACAGAAATCCAGAGAGCTGCATGAACCTGACCGTCACGCTTTCAGAAGCCAAGGGAACCAGAAATGAGGTTCACTCGCGTGTGGGTCTGTCTCTCCACGGGACGAATCCTCTCTGTGAGCAGATGAGGGTTCCGGGGGCCCCGTGGAGCAGAGAGGATAGACCGTTCCCTCAGGCCCCCTGCTCCTCCCATGCACGCGCACGCTCCCCAACGGTCGGTCCTAGGAACAGCCTGCCCCAGAGGAGCGTGCTGGCCACCACCCACCTCCACGGAGACGGAGACGGCAGTGTCCGTCCGCGTCAGTCATCCTCGTCCAGAGTCCCCGGGCTGCGTGCCCTCGCCTTCACGCCTGGCGCCGTCCGTTCTGTAGGTTTGTGTCGAACCTGCCCGGAGCCCTGTGCCATCGTCCCGGATCAGGGGTTCGGTGGAAAACACCCCGTCCCCCCGCCTCATCGGCAGGTGGATCCTTCACCACTGGGCCACCAGGCAGGGAAGTCCCTTCACAGCCTTCTAAAAGCATCTACCCTGAAACATTCCATGTCGTCCTCCAAAATCACTGGACCATCACGACTGAAATGAAGGAAACTATGTGAGTTCAAGAATGTCTTCACTCCTCAGTGCTTCTTGCTTTAGAACCACGAAGGCATCTCTCTCTCTCTCTCTCTCTCTCTCACACACACACACACACACACACACACACACACACAGAGGGGGCTCATCGTCCAAAAGAAACCAACTGTTGTGTTTAATCCATCCCCTTTGTTGTGGCCGTTGTGCCATCGCTAGTCAAAGAAGCTGATCTCATGTGGAATCCGATGTCTTCTCTAGGACACTTCAAGAAGCAGCAAGAGTGCCGGTTTGTGAGAAACGAAGGTCAACCCGTCACGATGCGATCCCTTTTCCTGGCCTGATCGTTCAGAAACTCTCCCATCCCAAGCGGGGGACGTCAGGATATCCATCTTGAGTTTGGGACTGGGGCTTCCCCGGCGGCTCCGTAGGAAACCATCCCGTGCCCGCGCAGGAAACACGGGTTTCATCCCCGGCCCGGGAAGATCCCACGTGCTACAGAGCCACGAAGCCCATAGGCCTCGCCGATGGAATCTGTGCTCTCGATCCTGGCCGCTGCGAGCGCTGAGCCCACACCCAGCAGCCAGTGAAGCCCACGTGCCCCAGAGCCCACGCTCCCCAAGAGGAACCACAGCCACGAGAAGCCCAGACACACAAGCGCAGAGCGGCCCCCTCCTCCACGGAGAGAGAACGGCTCGCACGGCAGTGAAGGCGCAGCACACCCCCACAGACATCAAAGACATCCCGTGATTCGAAAGCAAGACGGGCTCTAGGATGGGATGCCGTCGGCCAAGACCTCGTCCTATCCCTCGGGAAGCTCGCTGACTCTGCGGTAGAGGAGATCAAGAGACCGCCGCTCACCGTGCCATCGGAAGTGTGGGAAGCTCTCCCTACAGTGCTGAGAGCCCAGTGGAGACGTGACCCGTGGGGACCGTGAGCGTGCCTGTTCTCGTGAAGAAGTCCTTCCCAGTCCGGGCTCTGGAGATCGGCCTGCAGACAGTGGACGGCCATCCCTCTCGGCTCCCTGCAGGCCCACGGGTCCGGGCGTGCTGTGCCCCCAGCATCTGCTCGCATCTTCTGGGCCCGTCTCCCCCATGGTGCTCCACTCGCTTTGAATCCTTCTCCCCTCTCGTCTGACATGTTTTCTTTCCTGTTCGACTCTTTCCGGCTCCCCAGGCACCACTTCGCATCGTTCTTCTCTTCTCATCGCACTCGTCTCGTGGAAAGAATTCCACGTATCTCTGCCCTGTGCCCCAAGGAGTCTGTCATCGCTCCATTCATCTGGGGATGGACTGGCACGCAGGCAACCCCGGCCCACGAAAACCGTGGTTCCGTGTGGATGGAACGACTCGCCGACGACCGCAGGGGGCTTGTGGACGTGGACGGCTGGCACCGGGGAGTCGTCCTGCGGACACACCCTCGGGCACCATCGCGTTCGCGGGAGCGTTTGGGTTGCCGTCGTGGTCGCCGCCGTATTCCCTAAGACGTGTGTGGTCGCACTGGATTCCGACGGCGTCTATTGGAAAAGAATGGATCGTTCCCCGGATCCCCTCCGAAGGACTTCGAAAAGAGTCGTGGTCGAGACATGATCGATCTTTCCAACACTCTCACTTCTGGGTAGACATCTAAAGAAAAGAGACACAGAATCTAAATCTCAGAGAGACATCTGCACTCCCATGTCCACGGCAGCATCAGTCACACGGGTCAAGAGAGGGAAACAGCCCGAGTGTCCATCAAGGGAAGAAGAGGGAAAGAAGACACACGATCCAGATAGAGATCGATCGATAGGTAGACATAGATGTCCCACGGAGCCACAGGAACGAACACATTCTTATCTGGTGATAGCATGGATGTGACTTAGGGCGTGATGCCAAATGAATAAGTCAGGTAGAGAAAGAAAAAGACTTTCTCGTGCCACTTACATGCCATGGATGGCCATCAAAAAAAAAGAAAGAAAGAAAGAAAGAAAGAAAACGATCATCACAGAGCGGCTGGGGGAGGGAGAAATGGGAAGATATTGCATTGATGTAAGGGGGAAAGAAAAAAAAAAAACCGACTTCACGGATAAGGTACATCTGTACTGTACACGTCACAACGAGCACGGTGATTCTAATGAACAGCATTATTATGATCGTATGATACTATTCGGAGAAGGCCATGGCACCCCTCTGCAGTCCTCTTGCCCGGAAAATCCCATGGACCGGAGGAGCCTGGTGGGCCGCAGTCCACGGGGTCGCTAACAGTCGGACACGACTGAGCGACTTCCCTTCCACTTTTCACTTTCACGCCTTGGAGAAGGACATGGCAACCCACTGCAGGGTTCTTGCCTGGAGAATCCCAGGGACGGGGGTGCCCGGTGGGCTACCGTCCGTGGGGTCGCACAGATTCGGACACGACTGAAGCGACGCAGCAGCAGCAGCAGCAGCAGCAGCAGCAGCAGCATGATCATCTGAGAAAGTTGCCATGACAGTGGACATGAATCACTCTCCTCCCGTCCAATGGCAGAAGGAAATGGCCACCCACTCTAGGATTCTTGCCTGGAACTGTCCACGGATGGAGGAGCCTGGTAGGCTACAGTCCGTGGGGTCGCAAAGAGTCGAACACGACCGAGTGACTTCACTTTCTTTCACATCCAGTCATGATCTGTATGGGTTGTGAGAAAGCTATGAGCTACCGCTTGGGTGGTCATTATTCTTCTGCAACATACAGGTGCCTCTTGTCCCCATTCTGTACACATGAGAACGGAGGATGTCATATGTCCTTCACGGAGGAAATGATATTTCAATACACCTGGAAATTAAACACATAAAATCACCTAGTTGTCTTGTCTTTCCATGAAGAGTCAGTATCGGCTGCGCTAAAAAAAAAAAAAAAAGAAAAGAAAAGAAAAGAAAGAAAGAAAGAAAAAGAAAGCTTTCTTTGGGGGTCTTCGATATGGCCATGCAGGGACACAGGTTTGAATAAAAACCGGGGGAACGTTCCCCAGGAAAGAGTCGGGGGCTTAGAAAGCTGAAGCTCCGTGAGGTTGTAAAGCGACCCGAGAGCAATGAGGATGGACTGTCACGCAAACAAGGGACCGTCTCTTCTTCCAGGGTCCATAGACGGTCACCAGTGAGGCAGGGAAAGGGGAGGGTGTGTGGGATAGGGGTCTTGAATGTCGGGAACACTGTTTCGAGGATCCGGAGGCCTCTGTTCCCCAGGAGGTGCTCCGAGTTTCCAGACTGAGACACAGACCTCTTCCTCCATGGCCCGCCCCTTCTCTATTTTGGGGCGCTCTCTTGGCGATGCTGACTCCACTTTGATTTTCCTGTCACATGTCATCCCCTTTTGCATTCAAAGATACCATTCCATCATGGAAACAAGAGACCTGGTTTATCTCTTTAGAGAGGATTCGAATGAGACAGGATCACTATCCGTGGCGTGGTTTCGGGCACGAACGACCCACACGGGGATCCATGCCACATCTCTCTTTGCCATAGAGAAAGGCTGTGTATGGCAAATGATGCCACGGGATCGGCGAGTTCCTCGGGCTCAGCACTCTCTCGACTTGGCTGCGGTTTTGGTTTTGTTCCCTTCCGTGTTTGCTCGCTTGCTGACCCGCACGTTCTCTCCGGATAGGGCAGCCCATCGAAGCGGAAACACAATCCAGTCTGTGTGGATCCTATTCACGCATCCGATGGGGAGATCAACGACCTCTACGTGGATCCATACACATGGCCGTGTTGGGTTCAGGAGGACCCTTTGGTGTTTTCTGGGTGCGCCCTTTGTTGTCCATGAGCTCACGTGCCTTTCGGGGACATGGCTGATGGAGACGGACACCAAGCAGCAGGGCAGCGAGCTGGCGTCTCGGCCTAGAGCGGTTTCCCAAATGACATCTCAGAACCAGGGCTGAGACAGCCATCCCTCCCCGGGCCCCCCTCGTCGCCGGGGAGGGGTGGGGTGGGGTGGGGGTGGGGGGTGTGAGGTTGGGGAGATGGGGGTGGGAGCCGGGTCCGGGTGCGCGCACGCACGCGCCTGTGTGTGTGAGTGGGGGGGGGGGGGGGGGGCGGGGCGGGGAGGAGACGGGACTGGGCTCGGGGTTGGGGGTGCCCGAGGTGAGGGGACCGTCCCGGTCCCCCTGAGACGTGAAGGCAGGTTCTGTCCCGCTGAGAACTCCCTGCCTTCAGGGGCGCGCGAGGGGAGCAGGTTTCTCTCCAATCCATTTAGTAAACGGTTTTGAAACAGTTTCCAGACAAAAAGTATCACACAGTTATACACAACATGTCTACTTGTACTTGCCGGGGCCAGCGTGAGGAACTCCGCCCATGGCAAAGGTCACGAGGAAGGAGGCTTGGCACACGCAAAGGCGTGATCAGGCCTCCGGAAACCCCCCCGTTCCCGAGCATCTACCCCCAAAGCCAGAGTCTACCTAGAAAGGACGCGTCTCGTGGGTTGGTTAGGAATGACGTGGGTGAAGGGTTTTTCACGTGTCGGGCCAATCATGACGGCTCATCCCCGGCCCTGGGTGTGACGAGGGCGTCTCAGGTCAAACCTCTCTGCTGACAGACCGGCTCGCGTGACAGGGTCATCCGCACTCCCGCCACGACGCACACGAGTGTCGACGACCTCTCCACCGTAAACAGCACAGAGAGTCTGGGAGTCTTTGGAGAGTCTTCGTGAGCACAGGGCTTTTCTCACGGTGGTCGAGTCCACGATTGCCGCCAGGCCTCCATAGCCTTAGGCACCTGGGAATCTATGAATCCGTGTCATTGGAATATAGAAAAGGACATAGAGTCGTTTGGAAGGGGAGCAATACTGGACTCTGTGAGTCCATGAATGTTCTCTTTTGGAATAGATTCCCTGTCCTTTGGGATCCAGCCCTGTGTCCTTGCTATGTAAACATGTCACTCGATCACTCTCTTAAGCCTAAAGAGACCTTCAGGGCACCATGGGGGAAAGGGATTTCATGTGTTGGGCTGATGGTTGCTGCTACATCTCCATGTTCCCTGCCCTTAGAGTGAATCTAACTAGCATAGAGGAGACATAAGGATTCACCTTTCAGAGGAATCATGTGACCTTTGGGTTCAACCCATTCCTTTCTTGATTGGAACTCACGACACCCTCACCCTACAGGCATGTACCTTTATCTGGAGGGTGGTGCCTGGTTTAAGAAAAAAACACCCTTGGAACACAGAAGTGTTTTGGGGATCAGAAAGAAAGGATCATCACATGTCAGCAGGCCTCACGGCCAGAAGATGATGTCATATCCCTGAGACCCCTTTTTTTTTTTTTTTTTTTTTTTCGTACATGTATGTGAAGCACCTGATTTTGAGAAAGGTCGGGACTCCTGGCCCCCACGTGACTCTGTAGTCATCCCTATATGTCACCAAAGGTAGAGAGGCAAACCCAACACGAAAGAAATCGGATCCGTCTCCGGAAAGACCGATACCCCCATGTCGCTTCTTTCTTGCTCCCCGTTTCTCTGGCTGAATTCCAAGTTATTCAGCCTCTTTTCCTCCACTCATTTTCCTACGACACTATCCGTTTCTAATCTCTCTATATCTCTGTCATTAAATACGTGTTTATCCAAGGACGCCAACACCGTCCCCACCTTCGAATTCCCTGGATCCAACGGGGCTGGACCCGGGCAGGAGGCGGCGTGTGGTGGTGTGTCTGGGGCATGCGCAGGTGGTGCCGCGTGGGTGTATGTGTGTGTGGGGGGAGGGGTAATGTGTGTGGTGTGTGTATAGGTTCCACGTGAGGCCGAGTGTGTGTCGGGTGGGCACCATGGGTGTGTGCGTGTGGGATGCGCCTGTGGGTGTGGGCATGGCCGGAAGGGGGTGGGGCGTGCAGAGACAGTGGCCCAGAGACACAGCCAGGCAAAGGACAACGCAGTGTGTGTGTGTGTAGGGGGTAGGGGGGAGTGTGTGGTATGTGGCCTGTGCGAGCGGGGTGTGAACGGGCTGCGTGTGTGTGTGTATGTGTCTGGGGTCGGGATGTGTGTGTGCGCAGCGTGCAGGCGGGGTGTGTGTGCGGGTATGCGTGTGGCGTGTAGGGTGCCGCTGTGGGTGTGGGTGTGGGTGTGGCCTGTGGGTCTGAGGGGCGGTGGCGCAGAGACAGAGGCCCAGAGACACAGCTAGGCAAAGGACAACGCAGTGGGGGGGGAGGGGGGGGGCTCGTGAGGCGGCTTGCAGGAGGGGTGGGGGGTGGGATGTGTGTTCGGGCATGTTGTGTGCGATCGTCGCGGGGTGTTTATGGGCGGGGGGGTGGGTGTGGCGTTGGAAGCGGGGCTGGGTGTGTGTGGCCTCAGCGTGTGGTGTGTGGGCAGAGCGAGAGAAGAGGAGAGGTGGAGCATCACAGCCAGGCCAAGGACAACGCAGTGTGTGTGTGTGTGTGTGTCTGGGTTCGGGATGTGTGTGTGTGCTGTGCGTACGCGGGGTGTGTGTGCGGGTATGCGTGTGGCGTGTAGGGTGCACCTGTGGTTGTGGGTGTCCCGGGGAGGGGCGGCGTGGCACAGAGACACAGCTAGGCAAAGGACGGTGCAGTGTGTCTGTGTGTGTGTGGGGGGGGGGGGTGCGGGAGAGGTGGGGGTGCGGGGTATGTGTTGGGGCATGGTGTGTGCGGGGGTGGGGGGTTTAATGGGCGGGCAGGTGTGTGTGGCGCTGGGGGCGGGGCGGGGTGTGTGTGTCTACGCATGTGGTGTGTGGGCAGAGACAGAGGAGAGGGGGAGAGTCACAGCCAGGCCAAGGACCACGCAGTGGAGGGGGGGGGAGGGGGGGCTGGGGCGGGGGGGAGGGGGGGCTGTGGGGGGAGGGGGGGCTGGGGCGGGAGGGGAGGAGTGTGCGGTGTGTGGCAATCGTGGGCGGGGTGCAAACGGGCTGGGTGTGCCTGTGTCTGGGGTCGGGATGTGTGTGTGCACTGTGTGCAGGCGGGGTGTGTGTGCAGGTATGCGTGCGGTGTGTGGTGCGCCTGCGGTTGTGGGTGTGGTGGAGGGTGGGTGGCGCAGAGACACAGCTAGGCAAAGGACAGTGCAGTGTGTGGGGGGGGCGGGGGGGCGGGAGAGGTGAGGGGGCGGGGTTCATAATCTGAAAGGTGAAAGGCACAGGGACGCACGGACGCACCCACCCACCCACGCACGCACGCACGCAGGCAGGCACCCAGCCACGCACCCACCCACCCACCTGCCCACGCACGCACGCGTCCACGCACCCACCCACGCACGTGCCCGTCCACACTGTTGTGTGACGAGCTGGGTGGATCTAAGCGTGTGATGACTCTGTCCATCGGGTGGAAATCGCAGATCTCAGTGAGGTTATGATGGGAGCAGGGGCTTTGACGCAGTGCGACGGAGAACACACTGATGATCGACTTCAAGGTCAATAGAGAGGGGTCTGAAACCTCCCAGAAGGAAATCACAGCACTTTATCATAAAGTTTGGTGTAGCTATTTGTTCTGGCATAGTCACCAAGTGTAAACGGTTCATTTCTGAATGTCATTTCTGTCCCGCTGAGTCCTCCCTGCCTTCAGGTGCGCCAGCGAGGGGTGCAGGTTTCTCTCCAATCCACGGCCATGCATCGTTTTCGCCCTGTTCAAAAAAAAAAAAAAAAAAAAAAACACAAAGACCAAAACGTATTTGTTTATCTTGGCCTGTTTTCCGGGCCGAGGCCAAAGACCTCTTCAAGCGTGTCCAAAGGATCTGACAGGATGGGAGGGAGGGTGCAGGTCAATCCACGGGTCAGGAGATCCACAGAAGCTGTCACAGCTGTGACTCGGGCCTTTTTCAGAAACAGGCCCATTTGGATGATTCCCTGGACAGGAGTCACCCCAGGAGTTTCCTTGAAGGGATCGAGTTGAGCTGCAGGAGTCGGGAGCGTGACCCCGCCGCCGCCAGAGGGCCTCCTCAGCCCGGCAGGCCGGCCTGCAGGCAGGCAGGCAGGGGCTATTGTCTGTGGGCCCCACCGCCACCCTCCCCCACCCTCCCCCTGCAGGGCCTCGTCCGATAGCTTCATTCAGATGCAGAAAGCTTTCCAGTCAAGTCAGAGCCTTTGACTTCGCCTCGAGCTTCTCTCCATTGAATGGTGATCCGCCCCACCCACCCCTCCTCCCATCGCCATCCCCATCCCCATCCCCCCATTCCATGTCTCCACCTCGAGACTGCCCCTTTCGGCACCGTGCGGAGGAAGGGGGCTGGGGGGTGGGGAGGGAGGCCGAGGGACACACTCGCCTCGTGTCAGGCCAAAGGAGTCTCCTCCTTTTCTGTCACCCAGGAAACCCCGCTCACGCGTGCGAGGATCACGGACGTGCGTCGAAGCAGCCATCGTCCCTTGACAGCTTCCCCTCCGTGGGAGGAGGTTTTCATTCCTGCCCGCCTCCAGTTCCGTTCCGTTCAGTCGCTCAGTCGTGTCCGACTCTTTGCGACCCCACGAATCGCAGCACGCCAGGCCTCCCTGTTCATCACCATCTCCCGGAGTTCACTCAGACTCACGGCCATCGAGTCCGTGATGCCATCCAGCCATCTCACCCTCTGTCGTCCCCTTCTCCTCCTGCGCCCAATCCCTCCCAGCATCAGAGTTTTTTTTTTCCAATGAGTCCACTCTTCTCGTGAGGTGGCCAGAGTCCTGGGGTTTCAGCTTTCGCATCATTCCTGCCAAAGAAATCCCAGGGCTGATCTCCTTCCGAATGGACCGGTTGGATCTCCTTGCAGTCCAAGGGACTCTCGAGAGTCTTCTCCAACACCACAGTTCAAAAGCATCCATTCTTCGGCGCTCAGCCTCCTTCACAGTCCAGCTCTCACATCCACACATGAGCAAGGAAAAACCATAGCCTTGACTAGACGGACCTTAGTCGGCAAAGTCACGTCACCGCTTTTGAAGATGCTATCTAGGTTGGTCACCACTTTTCTTCCAAGGAGTCAGCGTCTTTTAATGTCATGGCTACAGTCACCATCTGCAGTGATTCTGGAGCCCCCCAAAATAAAGTCTGACCCTGTTTCCACTGGTTCCCCATCTATGTCCCACGAAACGATGGGACCGGACGCCATGATCTTCGTTTTCTGAATGTTGAGCTTTAGGCCAACGTTTTCACTCTCCTCTTGCACTTTCCTCAAGAGGCTTTGTCGCTCCTCTTCCCTTTCTGCCATACGGGTGGTGTCATCTGCATATCTGAGGCCATCGATATTTCTCCCGGCCATCTTGAGTCCAGCTTGTGTTTCTTCCAGTCCAGCGTTTCTCATGATGTCCTCTGCATAGAAGTGAAAGAAGCAGGGTGACAATAGACAGCCTTGACGTCCTCCTTTCCCAATCTGGAACCCAGTCTGTCGCTTCCTGACCTGCCTACGGATTTCTCAAGAGGCAGGTCGGGCGGTCTGGTATTCCCATCTCTCTCAGCCTTCAGAGAGACAGAAAAGGAGGGAGGGGCAGAGCGTTCCTCTGGCGCCGGCCGGCTCTGTAGTCACTCGAATCCAAAACACTCCATCGGGCACGGAGGTTCACGTGCGGTGGGCTGGAGTGGGGTGGGGACGGCGGCCTACTCCGAACCCTAGCCGTTTTCCCTCCTCTGGAACCTGGAAAAGGAACCTAGGAAAAGCTGAGCTGCTGTCTGTGTGCGTGAGTGCGTGCACGTACACGTGTACGTGAGAGACGGCACGTTGTCCATGTGCGTGTGCGTGTGCATGGACGTGAGAGGAAAAGGGGAAAAAAAGGAAAGAAAGGAGGAGGAAAAAAAAAAAAAAAAAAAAACCAGAAGGAGGGAAGGACGAAATAGGTGAGTTAGTAGGGCCTCCGTGTCGTGGAAAGAGTTTCTGAGCACAGATCCTCCGTTCAGTGAATCAGCGATCGTATCTCCTCTACAGGAGGCCGTGATGTCGATGGACGGGTCCGGGAAAGCAGGCCTGGGGTGCAAGCGATCGGGTATTTTCTTTCCCCTCAGAGGCACTTGTAGGGAAACCAAGGAAACACACAGGTTCATCCCTGGAGCGGATTCGAGACACCAGTCGGCGGAGGGAGAGGCAGTCTAGGAGACTGATTTCTAGACGTCAGGGTCGGGTCCTGGAGCGGGTTGCCATGTCCTTCTCCAGGAGGCCTTCCTGGCCCAGGGATGGAACCCGGGTCTCCAGGAGTGTGTACCCGCGTTTCTCAGAAACACCCTCTGGGCCCCTAAGGAACCTGTGGCAATCACGAGCGCCAAGGAGATAAGAATCCTCCACTGAGAGTTTCCCAAGTCTGGAAGGACCAGATCGAGAGAAAAAGAGAAAGGATTCCCTTCTGCCGACAGGGGTGTTGTACGAAGGGACCAAGGGGATGGCCGTCTTTCCAAATTCACATGTTCAACATTGTGTCCTTTCGGTCCTCTGTGTTCTCTTTGTATCTGGAAAGCAACAGGTGGAACGGTATAGGTCCTTTCATTATTTGATTTTTCTTTCTGTCTTTTTCCCGCCCGCCCGCCCGCCCGCCCGTCCGTCCGTCCGTCCATCCCTCCATCTGTCTTCTCTCTGTCTCTGTCGCTTTTCACTCAGGTTAGGGAATTTAAAAAAACAAAAAAACAAAAACAAAGGAGGAATCTGTATCTCTGCAGGTCAGGAAGCTACAGTTAGAACTAGACACGGAAACCCAACAGGCTGGTTCCAAATAGGGAAAGGAGTCCATCAAGGCTGTCTATCGCCACCCTGCTTATGTAACCTACAGGCTGAGTACACATCATGAGAAACGCTGGGCTGGATGAAGCGCAAGCTGGAGTCAAGATTGCCGGGAGAAATATCAATCACCTCAGATACGCACATGACACCACCCTTATGGCAGAAATGAAGTATGGGCGGGTTGGGAGGCGGGGGGGGGGGGGGGCGCGGGGAGGGGCGTTACAAAGTCATGGTCGTTTCAGGTGTTCAGATTCTTTTCCCTCAGAGGTTCATGCAAAGTCATACGTCTACTTTCCTGCGCTGGCATAGGATCCTGGTGCCCGTGGATTGTTCTGACGTCCAGTTTATGTGTACGCGTTCAACCCGACCTCCTAAGGGGACCGCCTGCTCCTCCCCGCCCCCAATCCTGTGTTCCTCAAGAAGTCAGGCGTCCACTGTAGCATCCTCTTCCTCAGTTCACCCAACGCCATGACAGAAGTCATTCCTCCAGCTTTCCCATCGGTTCTCTACACCTCGCCTGATGATGGCGGGGGACCGGAAGACTGACCGTTCTGAAGAATGTCGCAAGAGCTCTGGGTGAAGGCTCCTACGACTCGCTCGGTGAAGTGGGTGGCGTGTCAATCCGTAGAGACCGTGGAAGGGATGCCCCAAGTGGCAAACACCATCGCTCTCAGTGGCGGTCCGTTTGCTTGTCTGCAGCGAGGGACGGAAGGGAGGCTTCCACCTTCCACAGAGAAAGCTATCCCTAGCGTCCCGAGCATGTTTGACCACCACCCCACCCCGCCGCCCCAGGTGACAGGCGTGACAGGTCAGACTGTAGCAATCGTCACGTCAAGGGTGTACGCACAACAGGCAGACTCATCTGAAAGGCACCCTGTCCTGTGAAGGTGGAGGGAGGGGAGGGAGGGGCAGAGGGATGGCGAGGAAGGGAAAGAGAAAGAGAGGGACAGGAACGCACACGGTGGGGGCGGAGGGGGTGGGGGGAGGCGGTCGGGGGCCAGCGTGAGGAACTCCGCCCATGGCAAAGGTCACGAGGAAGGAGGCTTGGCACACGCAAAGGCGTGATCAGGCCTCAGGAACCCCCCCGTTCCCGAGCATCTACCCCCAAAGCCAGAGTCTACCTAGAAAGGACGCGTCTCGTGGGTTGGTTAGGAATGACGTGGGTGAAGGGTTTTTCACGTGTCGGGCCAATCATGACGGCTCATCCCCGGCCCTGGGTGTGACGAGGGCGTCTCAGGTCAAACCTCTCTGCTGACAGACCGGCTCGCGTGACAGGGTCATCCGCACTCCCGCCACGACGCACACGAGTGTCGACGACCTCTCCACCGTAAACAGCACAGAGAGTCTGGGAGTCTTTGGAGAGTCTTCGTGAGCACAGGGCTTTTCTCACGGTGGTCGAGTCCACGATTGCCGCCAGGCCTCCATAGCCTTAGGCACCTGGGAATCTATGAATCCGTGTCGTTGGAATATAGAAAAGGACATAGAGTCGTTTGGAAGGGGAGCAATACTGGACTCTGTGAGTCCATGAATGTTCTCTTTTGGAATAGATTCCCTGTCCTTTGGGATCCAGCCCTGTGTCCTTGCTATGTAAACATGTCACTCGATCACTCTCTTAAGCCTAAAGAGACCTTCAGGGCACCATGGGGGAAAGGGATTTCATGTGTTGGGCTGATGGTTGCTGCTACATCTCCATGTTCCCTGCCCTTAGAGTGAATCTAACTAGCATAGAGGAGACATAAGGATTCACCTTTCAGAGGAATCATGTGACCTTTGGGTTCAACCCATTCCTTTCTTGATTGGAACTCACGACACCCTCACCCTACAGGCATGTACCTTTATCTGGAGGGTGGTGCCTGGTTTAAGAAAAAAACACCCTTGGAACACAGAAGTGTTTTGGGGATCAGAAAGAAAGGATCATCACATGTCAGCAGGCCTCACGGCCAGAAGATGATGTCATATCCCTGAGACCCCTTTTTTTTTTTTTTTTTTCGTACATGTATGTGAAGCACCTGATTTTGAGAAAGGTCGGGACTCCTGGCCCCCACGTGACTCTGTAGTCATCCCTATATGTCACCAAAGGTAGAGAGGCAAACCCAACACGAAAGAAATCGGATCCGTCTCCGGAAAGACCGATACCCCCATGTCGCTTCTTTCTTGCTCCCCGTTTCTCTGGCTGAATTCCAAGTTATTCAGCCTCTTTTCCTCCACTCATTTTCCTACGACACTATCCGTTTCTAATCTCTCTATATCTCTGTCATTAAATACGTATTTATCCAAGGACGCCAATGCCGTCCCCACCTTCGAATTCCCTGGATCCAACGGGGCTGGACCCGGGCAGGAGGCGGCGTGTGGTGGTGTGTCTGGGGCATGCGCAGGTGGTGCCGCGTGGGTGTATGTGTGTGTGGGGGGAGGGGTAATGTGTGTGGTGTGTGTATAGGTTCCACGTGAGGCCGAGTGTGTGTCGGGTGGGCACCATGGGTGTGTGCGTGTGGGATGCGCCTGTGGGTGTGGGCGTGGCCGGAAGGGGGTGGGGCGTGCAGAGACAGTGGCCCAGAGACACAGCCAGGCAAAGGACAACGCAGTGTGTGTGTGTGTAGGGGGTAGGGGGGAGTGTGTGGTGTGTGGCCTGTGTGAGCGGGGTGCGAACGGGCTGTATGTGTGTGTGTGTGTGTGTGTGTGTGTGTGTGTGTGTGTGTGTGTGTGTGTGTGTGTCTGGGGTCGGGATGTGTGTGTGTGCACTGTGTGCAGGCGCGGTGTATGTGCGGGTATGCGTGTGGTGTGTAGGGTGCGCCTATGGTTGTGGGTGTGGTGGAGGGTGGGTAGCGCAGAGACACAGCTAGGCAAAGGACAAGGCAGTGTGTGTGGGGGGGCGTGGGGAGCGGGAGAGGTGGGGGAGGCGGGGTATGTGTGGGGGCGCGTGGTGTGTGCGGGGGTGGGGGTTTTGTGGGCGGGGGTGGGGGTGTGCGTATGGCTACGCACGTGGCGTGTGGGCAGAGCCAGAGGAGGGGGAGACAGCGACAGCCAGGCCAAGGACAATGCAGTGTGTGTGTGTGTATGGGGGAGCGGGGGGAGTGTGTGGTGTGTGGTGTGCGGTGTGTGGCGTGTGCGGGCCGGGTGCCTAAGGGCTGGGGGTATGTGTGCGTGTGTCTGTGCGCGTGTGCGTGTGGCGGGGTGGTGGGGGGGGGGGTGGGGGTGGTCCGGGATGCGTGTGTGCACGCGCTGGGTGCAGGCGGGGTGTGTGTGCGGATATGCGTGCGGTGTGTAGGGTGTTCCTGCGGGTGGTGCGGGCAGAGACAGAGGCAGAGAGTCGCAGCCAGGCAAAGGACGACGCAGTGGGTGTGTGGTATGGGCATGGTGTGGGGGGTGGGGTGGGGTGGGGTCTGCGTGTGGTGTGTGTGGTGGGCGGGCAGAGACAGATCCAGTCAGGCAGAGGATCACGTGCACGGATGGATATCCCGCATCATCTGCTTGTGTTTTCTGAGCTCACTCAGCACCTCCGCCATCAAGACCACTCCCACGAAATGTGAGTCTGCCCCCACCAGCCAGCACTTGTCTTTGGCCAGGCAGACAGGGGAGTGTTCCGAGTTTGGGGGGGGGGGGGGGGAGGGGGGGCGGGGTTGGCGACTCGCTGTCACCAGGCCAGCTTGGGTCCTCGCGTTCTGCCCCTGAACCTGACTGGAGCAAGTGGATCCGTGTGATCTGTCGTGGCTCTGTTTGAAATCCTTGGCGGGAGAAGGAAGATTTCCCCCCACGCCAGGGGAGACAAGCCCCCAGAAAGTCACCTCCCCGGGGTTCCAATAGCTGTTCTCCAAATCGATGAAGTTTCCCAAAGGAGATGTCCCGTCCCAAGCAGAAAAGCCCCAATGGCTCCCCATGGACCTCTGGCCCAAGGTGCCGCTCCCACACAGCCTCCTTCCACAGCCCCAGGGCATTCAAGAGTTCGCCGGCCCGGCCCGCTCCATCCGTGGTCCCCCCGCAGGGCCATCTGAAAAAGCGACCGACAGGCAGGTGGCGCCCGACAGCCAACCCACTGTCCAGAGAGCCGGCCGCGGCATAGAAGCTCCGAGGGAGACCGGCAGGGACTCGTTGCCAGACGGGGGGGCCCATCCTAGGGCGCAGTTTCTCCGCTCAGTCACCGACGTGGACAGGAAAGCGGGACACGCCAACACTTCTCGGGAACGTCTCTGGGCGAGGTACGACGGACGCACGGACGGACAGACGGAGGGGGTGGAGGGGGTGGGGGGGTGGGGGAGGGGGAAGGGGAGCCTTCTTGACCGCACGCCCGCACCCACCGACGCACGCACGCAGGCACGCACGCAGGCACGCAGGCACGCAGGCACGCAAGCACGCACCGACCGACCGACGCCGGGGTCCAGCCCTGGTGGATCCAGGGTGATTCGAGGGTGGGGATGGAATCGGCGTCCTAGGAAAAAAGTTAATTCATTATAGATATACAGAGAGAGATTACAAACGGATCGTGTCGTAGGAAATATTAGTGGCGAAAAAGAGGCGGAATCACTTGGTTTACGAGGAATCGCATCCATGCTGCAGATGCGAATTCAGCCAGAAAAACGGGGAGCAAGAGAGAAACGACAGAGGGGAATCCGTCTTTCCAGAAACTGATCCCATTTCTTTGATTTTTAGGCTTGCTTCTAACCTTTTGTTACACATAGGGATGAATCCAGAGTCACGCGGGGGTCAGCAATCCTGACCTTTCTCAAAATCAGCTGCTTTCCCTCCAAGGAAGGTCTTAAGGGTTTTCCATCATCTTCTGGCCACGAGGCCTGCTGACATTTTATGATCCTTTGTTCTGATCCCCAAAGCACTCACGTTT